>NC_092377.1:168894269-169194269 GCF_030028105.1 Mobula birostris | reverse complement strand
TTCAGGCAGAATCTGTGGAGGCAAATGTGTAGCCGATGCTCCGTGTCAAGATGCTTCATCAGGACTGGAAAGGATGAGGGAGATCACAGGTTTAAAACAGTGGATGGAAAAGGTACTGCAGGTCAGAGAGGAACTCCACATTTTTGTGTGTTTCTCTGGATTTCCTGCATCTCCTATGTCTCCACATGGTAAATGTGCTTGCTTTTTGCACTGCGTAAATGTAATTGTCACACAGGTAAGTATTCACTGTCACACTGTTCACTGTCACAGTGTAAATGTGCTCACTGTCATACAGGTAAACATTCACTGTCACACTGTTTACTCTCAGTGTGTAAATGTCACTGTCACATAGGTAAGCATTCATCATCACACTGTTCACTGTCAGTGTGTAAATGTCACTGTCACATAGGTAAGCATTCATCATCACACTGTTCACTGTCAGTGTGTAGGTGTCACTGGCACACAGGTAAACATTCACTGTCACACTGTTCACTGTCAGTGTGTAAATGTCACCATCGCACTGTTTATTGTCACTGCGTAAATGTCACTGCGTAAATGTCACTGTCTCACAGGTAAACATCCACTATTACTCTGTTCACAGTCACTATCACATGGGTAAAGATTTACTGTCATTGTCACACAGGTGAACATTCACAGTCATGCTCTAATCCGAAAGCTGTGGATGAACCAGGGGAATCGTAGCATGTTGAGGGCACTCTGCACAAACCATAGAAGAAGCCCAGGTATGATCTATGGAAGGCTGTTTTAAGGATAAAGAGAAGTATTTCCAGTTGAGGTTAGACACGGAATCAGATGTGCATCAGCTCTGGCAGAGGAGGGTCTGCAGGCCATAACTTCCTACAAGGTGAAACCTAACATCACGAATGGCTGTGGTGTTTCACTCCCAGATGAGCACAAAGCCTTTCATGCAGGCTTTGAAAAGATAAATAAAACTACCTGAACTCGAGGGGGAGCAATATCCTTGCAGGTAGGCTTGCTAGCATGGTTTGGGAGGGTTTAAACTAATTTGCGAGGGAGATGGGATGCAGAGTGATAAAGCAGTGAAAGAAGTGCATGGAGTAAAATCAGATAAAGAGGCTTTGAGGAAAGCAAAGCAGAATAAAGGGTGTAGAGATAGTAAGGTAGAAGGGCTAAAGTGTGTGTACTTCAATGCAAGAAGCATCAGGAACAAAGGTGATGAACTGAGAGCTTGGATACATACATGGAATTATGATGTAGTGGCCATTATGATGTGGTGCCAAGCTGTATGGATCCTAATGCCCTTCTCTTGGACAACATTGGTGTCATGGAGAGGGGAGACTGGCAGCATGGGCAACTGCTGGTCTCCCATACAACCTTGCCCAGGCCTGCGCCCTGGAGAGTGAAGACTTTCCAGGTGCAGATCCATGGCCATTACAGAGACTTGGCTGGCACGAGGGCAGGAATGGATTCTCAATATTCCTGGATTTCAGTGCTTTAAAAGGGATAGAGAGGATGAAAAAAGGGGAGGAGGGGTGGCATTACTGGTCAGGGATACTATTACAGCTACAGAAAGGGTGGGTAATGTAGCAGGATCCTCTTTTGAGTCAATATGGGTGGAAGTCAGGAACAGGAAGGGAGCAGTTACTCTACTGGGGGTATTCTGTAGCCCCCCTGGTAGCAACAGAGATACCGAGGAGCAGATTGGGAGGCAGATTTTGGAAAGGTGCAAAAATAACAGGGTTGTTATCATGGGTGACTTTAACTTCCCTAATATTGATTGGCACCTGATTAGTTCCAATGGTTTAGACAGGACAGAGTGTGTCCAGGACGGATTCCTGTCACAGTACGTTGACAGGCCGACGAGGGGGAATGCCATACTAGATCTAGTATTAGGTAACGAACCGGGTCAGGTCACAGATCTCTCAGTGGGTGAGCATCTGGGGACAGTGACCACCGCTCCCTGGCCTTTATAATTATCATGGAAAAGGACAGAATCAGAGAGGACAGGAAAACTTTTAATTGGGGAAGGGCAAATTATGAGGCTATAAGGCTAGAACTTGCGAGTGTGAAATGGGATGATGTTTTTGTAGGAAAATGTACTATGGACATGTGGTCGATGTTTTGGAATCTCTTGCAGGATGTTAGGGAAAAATTTGTCCCGGTGAGGAAGATAAAGAATGGTAGGGTGAAGGAACCATGGGTGACAAGTGAGGTGGAGAATCTAGTCAGGTGGAAGAAGGCAGCATACGTGAGGGTTAGGAAGCAAGGATCAGATGGGTCTATTGAGGAATATAGGGTAGCAAGAAAGGAGCTTAAGAAGGGGCTGAGGAGAGCAAGAAGGGGGCATGAGAAGGCGGCATGGAAAGACCTTGGCGAGTAGGGTAAAGGAAAACCCCAAGGCATTCTTCAATTATGTGAAGAACAAAAGGATGACAGGAGTGAAGGTAGAACCGATTAGAGATAAAGGTGGGAAGATGTGCCTGGAGGCTGTGGAAGTGAGCGAGGTCCTCAATGAATACTTCTCTTCAGTCAACACACATCAAAGTTGCTGGTGAAGGCAGCAGGCCAGGCAGCATCTCTAAGAAGAGGTACAGTCGATGTTTCAGGCCGAGACCCTTCGTCAGGACGTGTTTTTAACTTCTCTTCAGTATTCACCAATGAGAGGGAACTTGATGACGATGAGGACAATATGAGTGAGGTTGATGTTCTGGAGCATGTTGATATTAAGGGAGAGGAGGTGTTGGAGTTGTTAAGACACATTAGGACGAATAAAACCCCGGAGCCTGATGGAATATTCCCCAGGCTGCTCCACGAGGCGAGAGAAGAGATTGCTGAGCCTCTGTCTAGGAACTTTATGTCCTCGTTGTCCACGGGAATGATACCGAAGGATTGGAAGGAGGCGAATGTTGTCCCCTTGTTCAAAAAAGGTAGTAGGGATATTCTGGGTAATTATAGACCAGTGAGCCTTACGTCTGTGTTGGGAAAGCTGTTGGAAAAGATTCTTAGAGATAGGATCTATGGACATTTAGAGAATCATGGTCTGATCAGGGACAGTCAGCATGGCTTTGTGAAGGGCAGATCGTGTCTAACAAGCCTGATAGAGTTCTTTGAGGAGGTGACCAGGCATATAGATGAGGGTAGTGCAGTGGATGTGATCTATATGTATTTTAGTAAGGCATTTGACAAGGTTCCATACGGTAGGCTTATTCAGAAAGTCAGAAGGCATGGGATCCAGGGAAGTTTGGCCAGGTGGATTCAGAATTGGCTTGCCTGCAGAAAGCAGAGGGTCGTGGTGGAGGGATTACATTTGGATTGGAGGGTTGTGACTAGTGGTGTCCCACAAGGATCAGTTCTGGGACTTCTACTTTTCGTGATTTTTATTAACGACCTGGATGTGGGGTAGAAGGGTGGGTTGGCAAGTTTGCAGATGACACGAAGGTTGGTGGTGATGTGGATAGTGTAGAGGATTGTCGAAGATTGCAGAGAAACATTGATAGGATGCAAAAGTGGGCTGAGAAGTGGCAGATGGAGTTCAACCCCGAGAAGAGTGAGGTGGTACACTTTGGAAGGACAAATTCCAAGGCAGAGTACAAAGTAAATAGCAGGATACTTGGTAGTGTGGAGGAGTAGAAGGATCTAGGGGTACATGTCAACAGATCCCTGAAAGTTGCCTTACAGGTAGATAAGATAGTTAAGGAAGCTTATGGGGTGTTAGCTTTCATAAGTCGAGGGATAGAGTTTAAGAGTTGCGAGATAATGATGCAGCTCTATAAAACTTTAGTTAGGCCACACTTGGAGTACTGTGTCCAGTTCTGGTCACCTCACTATAGGAAGGATGTGGAAGCATTGGAAAGGGTACAGAGGAGATTTACCAGGATGCTGCTTGGTTTAGAGAGTATGCATTATGATCAGAGATTAAGGGAGCTAGGGCTTTACTCTTTGGAGAGAAGGAGGATGAGAGGAGACATGATAGAGATGTACAAGATATTAAGAGGAATAGATAGAGTGGACATTCAGCGCCTTTTCCCCAGGGCACCACTGCTCAATACAAGAGGGCATGGCTTTAAGGTAAGGGGTGGGAAGTTCAAGGGGGATATTAGAGGAAGGTTTCTTACTCAGAGAGTGGTTGGTGCGTGGAATGCACTGCCTGAGTCAGTGGTAGAGGCAGATACACTAGTGAAATTTAAGAGATTACTAGATAGGTATATGGAGGAATTTAAGGTGGGGGGTTATATGGGAGGCAGGGTTTGAGGGTCGGCACAACATTGTGGGCCGAAGGGCCTGTAATGTGCTGTACTATTCTATGTATGACCCGGATCTGGGCCGTACCCTCCAAATATCCGGACCTGCCTCTCGGTTTTTTTGCACTACCTTACTTCCCATTTTTCTATTTTCTATTTATTATTTCTAAATTAAATTTTTAATATTTACTAATTTTAACTATTTTTATTATTTTAAATATTTAATATTTGTATCCAGGGAGTGTGAAGTGCAGAATTAAATATCGCTGTGATGATTCTACGTTCTTGTACCAATTGTTTGGCGACAATAAAATATAAAGTATAAAGTAAGTTCTACGTTCTATGTTCTACATCTGTGTGAATCCCTGCCGCATCTGGTTATCCTGTCATTTCTGTCTTGAAGGCTGACATTGGTACATCTTTCAAGAAGTTGAACTGTCACAATGCATCAGGCCCTGATTTTATACCTGGTAGGGCTTGAAAACCTGTGCCAACTGGGGCGGCACGGTAGCATAGTGGTTAGCACAACACTTTACAGTACAGGCAACCCAGGTTCACCGCTGCCCGGACCGAGATTGTATGTTCTCCCCATGATCGCATGGGTTTCTCCGGGTGCTGGCACAGTCCAGTTGGTAGGTTATTGTAAATCGTCCCTTGATTCGGTCAGGATTAAATCAGGGAATTGCTGGGTGGTGTGGCTCAATAAAGTAAAAACACATTTCAAAAAGCGACTTTTGGGAGTGTTGAAGGACATTTTCAATCTCGGACAGCTACATTCGGAGGTTTCCAGTTGCTTCAAGACAGCAGCAACCCAGCAGTGCCCAAGAAGAGCAGGGTGAGCTGCCTCAACGTCTATGGCCCAATGGCACTCATATCTATTGTGATGGATTGCTTTGAGTGTATTTTCAAAGCTATAGTCAACTCCTGCCTCAGCAAGGACTTGGATCTGTTGCAATTTCTCTGTCACCGTCATAGGTCTACAGTCAAAGCAATCTCACTGACTCTCCACTCGACCCTGGATCACCTGGACAATAGTAATACTTACATCAGGTTGCTGTTTATTGACTAGAGTTCAGTGTTTAACATAATCATACCCTCAGTTCTAACCAACAAACTCCAAAACGTGGGCCTCTGTACATCCCTCTGCAATTGAATCCTTGACTTCGTCACTGGAAAACCAGTCTATGCGGATTGGAAATAACATCTCCTCCTCGACTCTCTCTACACCCACAATCATAAGGCTAGGCACAGCTCAAACGCCAGCTATAAACTTGCTGACGACACAACTATTGTAGGCAGAATTTCAGATGGTGACAAGGAGATGCACAGGAAGGAGATAGGTCAACTGGTTGAGTGGTGTCACAACACAACCTTGCACTCATCGTCAGTAAGACCAAGGGATCGATTGTGAACTTCAGGAAGGGGAAGATGATGGAACACACACCAGTCCTCATTGAAAGGGGGAGCAGTTTCAGGTTCCTGGGTGTCAGCATCTCTGAGGATCTATCCAGGGCCCAAACTATTGATACAATTAGAAAGAAGGCATGACAGTGGCTATATTTCATTGGGAGTTTGAGGATATGTATTTGGTCCAAAAATACTCGCAAATTTCTAAAGATATACCGTGGAAATTATTCTAGTTGGTTGCAACACCATCTGGTACTTGGGGGGGGGGGGGTGACCCTGCCAGGATTAAAGTTAAAAAGTTAAAAAGTTCAAAGCAAATTTATTTACAAAGTACGTATATGCCACTATATACTGTACAACCATGAGATTCATTTTCTTGTGAGCAACACAATAGAATCAATGAAAGACCACACACAATAGGAAACAACAAACTGTGTAAATTCAAAAGAGAAATAAATTCTGTATTTGCAGAAGTCTTAGGCATATATAAGAGAGAAGGAGTGTGCATGTGCTAGGGTGCCTGACACTTCTGCACAATACTGTAGTAATTTTATGCATTGCACTGTACTGCTGCTACAAAAAAACACATTTCGTGACATACGTGAGCGATGATAAACCTGATTCTGATATGAGTCTCTATTGTGGATTGAGAGCGGAAATGGGGCAGGGAGAGCGGAATCACGGTAGGAGAAAGGGGAAGTAAGAGGGGAGGGAGCGGGAAGCACCAGAGAGACATTCTGTATGATTAATAACCAATTGTTTGGAATCAAGTGACCTTGCCTGGTGTCTCAGGCCTGGGTAGGTCTGCACCTTCGCCATTTCCAACATCCTTTGCTCCCGCCAGATTTACAAACACGGTCCCTGCTCCACATTGACAAACACAGTACTGTGCAAAACTCTGGCACCTCAGCTATATATGTGTGCCGAAGACTTTTGCACAGTACATAATAATAAATAAATAAAGAGTACGTGAGATGTAGAGTAATTGAAAGAGAGTCCATTGTGTGTGGAACAGTTCAAAGTTCGAGGTAAATTTATTATCAAAGCACATATATTAAGTACAAAGTTCAGTGTTGGGGAGAGTTGAGTGAAGTTAACCACTCTGGTTCAAGAGCCTGATGGTTGAGGGGTAATAATTTTTCTTGAACCTAGTGGTGTGGGTCCTAAGGCTCCTGTACCTTCTTCCTTATGGCAACAGTGTAAAGGAAGCATGGGCTCCATGCTGATGACCCTGATGATGGATGCTGCTTTTCTGCAACAATGTTTCATGTAGATGTGCTCTCCTTCCGGGGCGCCTAAGGGTGACTCGTGTAGCAGCAGAATTCT
Organism: Mobula birostris; assembly: GCF_030028105.1. Classification (NCBI taxonomy): domain Eukaryota; kingdom Metazoa; phylum Chordata; class Chondrichthyes; order Myliobatiformes; family Myliobatidae; genus Mobula; species Mobula birostris. The sequence continues at coordinate 169,187,313 of NC_092377.1, read as the reverse complement.
CAATGGATATGATTAAATATTCTCGTTTCAGCCTGATATAGCTAAAAAGCACAACTGCTTCCAAGGTCAGTACAGTCAACAAAGATGTCTTAATGCATTTAAGTAAACTATCGCTGCTTAAAACTGACGGAAACAATACTGATTGTGGACGGATGTGTCCTTGTAGAATTCCACAGAGGAAGCGTGGCTGCAGGTCAGGGACGCAAGTGTGTTTAAGGAAACGGGATTTTCAACTCCCAATATCAGGTATTTTGCTGGCAAATGTGCAGTCTCTGGTGAATAAAATCTATGATCTCAGAGCTAGGGTGCAGAATCAGAGGGACATTAGGTCTGCATAGGTCCTTTGTTTCATGGAATCCTGGTTAACCCCTTTGGTGCCAGATGCAGCGATTCAGATCGACAGGTTTACTATACACCATCAGGATAGATTTATAGAGTCTCTCAAAAACAAAGGTGGAGAAGTATGCCTCATAATCAACTATTCTTGGTGCACAAATATATCAGTGCTGTCCCAGTTCTGTTCAACAGACCTGGAATATCTAGCAGTTAAGTGCCGTCCTTTTTACCTACCATGGGATATTTCCGCGATCATTTTGGTAGCAGTATACATTCCACCTCAGGCCAATGTCAGTCGGGCTTTAGATGATCTGAACAATGGGATGAACATACACGAAACAGCACACCCTAACATCTTCACCATTGTTTTGGGAGATTTTAACCAGGCCAGTGTGAAAAAAATGACTAAGTAACCACCATCAACAGCTCACTTGCAATACCAGAGGAAATGACACACTGGACCATTGTTACACCACCATCAAGAATGCCTACCGTGCTATTCCATGCCCTCGCTTCGGGAAGTCTGATCACCTGGCTGTGCTTCTACTCCTTGAGTACAGGCAGAGACTGAAGACTGCAGCACCAGTAGTGAAGACCAAGGTGGTTTGGACAAGGGAAGCACAGGAGCACCTACAGGACTGCTTTGGATCGGAGGACTGGACTGTATTCAGGGATTCATCTTCGAACCTGGATGAGTATGCTGCAGTTGTTACCGACTTCATTAAAACCTGTGTGGATGAGTGTGTGCCTACAAAGACTTACTCTACATTCCCAAACCAAAAGCCGTGGATGAACCAGGAGGTATGCCATCTACTGAAGGCTAGATCTGTGGCATTCAAGTCTGGTGATCCAGGCCTGAACCAGAAAACCAGGTGTGATTTGTGGAGGATTAGTTCAAGGGTGAACAGACAATTTTGAACAAGGTTGGAGGTGACATCAGATGTATGACAACTCTGGCAAGGTTTGCAAGACATTACTTCATATAAAGCAAAACCCAATAGCATGAATGGCAGCGATGCTTACTACCAGATTAACTCAACACCTTCTATGCACACTTTGAAAGGGAGAACACAACTACAGCTGTACCTGCTGTACCTGATGATCCTGTGATCTCTGTGTCAGAGGCCGATGTTAGGCTGTCTTTAAAGAGGGTGGAAGGTCCTGTTGGAGTACCTAGTAAAGCTCTGAAGACTTGTGCCAACCAACTGGCGGGAGTATTCAAGGACATTTTCAACCTCTCACTGCTACGGGCGGAAGTTTCCACTTGCTTCAAAAAGGCAACAATTATACCAGTGCCTAAGAAGAATAATGTGGGCTGCCTTAATGACTATCGCCCGGTAGCACTCACATCGACAGTGATGAAATGCTTTGAGAGGTTGGTCATGACTAGACTGAACTCCTGCCTCAGCAAGGACCTGGACCCATTGCAATTTGCCTATCACCACAATAGGTCGATGGCAGATGCAATCTCAATGGCTCTCCACACGGCTTTAGACCACCTGGACAACACAAACACCTGTGTCAGGATGCTGTTCATCAACTGTACAGCATTTAATACCATCATTCCCACATTCCTGACTGAGAAGTTGCAGAACCGGGGCCTCTGAACCTCCCTCTGCAATTAGATCCTCGACTTCCTAACCAGAAGACCATAATCTGTGTGGATTCGTGGTAACATCTCCTCCTTGACGACGACCAACACTGGTGCACCTCGGGGGTGTGTGCTTAACCCACTGCTCTACTCTCTCTATACCCATGACTGTGTGGCTAGGCATCGCTCAAATACCGTCTATAAATTTGCTGATGATACAACCATTGTTGGTAGAATCCCAGGTGGTGACAAGAGGGCGTACAGGAGTGAGATAGGCCAACTAGTGGAGTGGTGTCACAGCAACAACCTGGCACTCAATGTCAGTAAGATGAAAGAGCTGATTGTGGACTTCAGGAAGGGTAAGACGAAGGAACATAGACCAATCCTCTGAGAGGTATCAGAAGTGGTGGAGAGAGTGAGCAGTTTCAAGTTCCTGGGTGTCAAGATCTCTGAGGACCTAACCTGGTCCCAACATATCGATGCAGTTATAAAGAAGGCAAGACAGCGGCTATACTTCATTAGGAGTTTGAAGAGATTTGGAATGCCAACAAATACACTCAAAAACTTCTACAGATGTGCTGTGGAGAAGATTCTGACAGGCTGCCTCACTGTCTGGTATGGAGGGGATACTGCACAGGACTGAAAGAAGCCACAGAGGGCTGTAAATTTAGTTGGCTCTATCTTGGGTACTAGCCTACAAAATACCCAGGACATCTTCAAGCAGCGGTGTCTCAGAAAGGCAGCTTCCATTATTAAGGACCTCCACCACCCAGGGCATGCCCTTTTCTCACTGTTACCATCAGGTAGGAGGTACAGAAGCCTGAAGGCACGTACTCAGCGATTCAGGAACAGCTTCTTCCCCTCTGCCATCCAATTCCTAAATGGACATTGGACTACCTCACTTTTTTAGTATATATTATTTCTGGTTTTTTTTTGCACGATTTTAAATCTATTCAATATTCGTATACTATAATTGATTTATTTATTATAATTATTATTATTATTTCTTCTATATTAGGTATTGCATGGAACTGCTGCCGCTAAATTAACAAATTTCACAACACATCCGGTGATAATAAACTTGATTCTGATTCTGGTGGGGAAGCCTTTACCCGCGATGGACTGGGCCATATCCACTACTTTTTGTTGGATTTTCTGTTCAAAGGCATGGGTGTTTCCATACCAGGTTGTTATACAGTCAGTAAAGATCTACGGAGTTTTGTCAAAGTTAAAGTGTCATGGCGAATCTTCGTAATCTTCTAAGGAAGTAGAGGTGCTGCAATGCTTTCTTCATAATTGCGCCAACGTGCTGGGTCGAGGACAGTTCGTCTGAAATAATAACAAGGATGGGTCCTCTGAACTGATAACCTTTTATTGCCAGGTAATCTATCTCGGCAGGATGCTTTCCTTGGGTTCACTCACCACAAGGATGCTTTGATGTTGGCCTCAGGGACTAAAATCACAGGAACATCATGGGCTGTGGAAGCTTGTGATATTTCCTCTATGTTTTGGCAGTCAAACCGAACATAGAATAGCAAAAAGCTGCAGAAAACGGTAAACTCACCCAGCTCTATCATAACACTAGTCTCCCCAGTCTCGAGGATACCTTCAAAAGGTGATGCCTCAAAAAGGTGACATCCATTACTAAGGAAACCACCACCCCACCCCCCATCACCCAGGACACGCCCTCTTCTCATTGCTACCATCAGGAAGGAGGTACCGGAGCCCGAAGACACACACTCAATGTTTTAGGAACAGCTTCTTTCCCTCCGCCATCATATTTCTGAATGGGCAATGAACCCTGAACATTTTCTCAGTACTTTTCCTTCTCTTTCTGTATTACTTGATTAATTAATCAATTTATTTATATACCTCTTATAGTAATATATAATCTTTACAATAATGTAATACCATGTACTGCAGCCACATGACAACAAATTTCACGACATATACCAATGGTATTAAATCTGATTCTGAGATCTGAGCTGGAATTATGTCGGTGTAGAGACTGCATGGAATTGGAACAACTGACTGAGGGGCTGGTGAATGCAGGGGTCTCACATTATTTCCATGTAGAGACTGCATGAAATTGGAATGACTGTCTGAGGGGCTAGTAAACACAGGGGTGTCACATTATTTCCTTGTAGATGTAACCAGACTAAAGTGCACTTGTATATTCACCCTGGTAATGCTAAAATAACTACCTGTGCCTTTAAGAGAAAACTGCAATGTCATTATGCACCTATGGAATAGAAAGAAGAGTTACATGGTTCTAGAAAGAATGTTGAGTGCTGATCGTATATTGAGGAAAGGTGAACAATATTTGATAATATACATGTACGTTCATTTATACTTGTTTGTAAATCTAGAATATTGGTAACTTAGAAACATAGAAAACCTACAGCACAATATAGGCCTTTGACCCACAAAGCTGTGCCAGACATGTCCTTACCTTAGAAATTACCTAGGGTTACCCGTAGTCCTCTATTTTTCTGAGCTCCATGTACCTGTTCAGGAGTCTCTCAAAGGACCCTATTGTATCCGCCTCCACCACCGTCACCAGCAGTCCATTCCACACATTCACCATTCTGCGTAAAAACTTACCTCTGACATCTCCTCTGTACCTACTTCCAAGCACCTTAAAACTATGCCTTCTCGTGCAAACCATTTCAGCCCTGGGAAAAAGCTTCTGACTATCCACATGATCAATGCCTGTCATCATCTTATACACCTCTAACAGATCACCTTTCATCCTCCATTGCTCCAAGGAAAAAAGGCAGAGTTCACTCAACCTATTCTCATAAGGCATGCTCCCTAATCCAGGCAACATCCTTGTAAATCTCCTCCGCACCTTTTCTATAGTTTCCACATCCTTCCTATAGTGAGGCGACCAGAACTGAGCACAGTACTCCAAGTGGGGTCTGACCAGGTTCCTATATAGCTGCAACATTACCTCTTGGCTCCTAAACTCAATCCTATGATTGATGAAGGCCAATGCATGGTATGCTTTCTTAACTACAGAGTCAAACTGCACAGCAGCTTTGAGTGTCCAATGGACTTGAACCCCAAGATTCCTCTGATCCTCCACACTGCCAAGAGTCTTATCATTGATACTATATTCTGTCATCATATTTACCCTACCAAAATGAACCACCTCACACTTATCTGGGTTGAACTCCATCTGCCACTTCTCAGTCCAGTTTTGCATCCTATCAATGTTCTGCTGTAACCTCTGACAGCCCTCCACACTATCCACAACACCCCTAACCTATGTGTCATCAGCAAACTTACTAACCCATCCCTCCACTTCCTCATCCAGGTCATTTATAAAAATCACGAAGATTAAGGGTCCCAGAACAGATCCCTGAGGCACTCCACTGGTCACCGACCTCCATGCAGAATATGACCTGTCTACAACCACTCTTTGCCTTCTGTGGGCAAGCCAGTTCTGGATCAACAAAGCAATGTCCCCTTAGACACCATGCCTCCTTACTTTCTCAATATGTCATGTTTTACATGTGGATGCTTCAGATTTTCGCAGGTAAGGTATTGGCACTGGATAGCATGGTTGTGCGAAGTTCCTTATTGGCCTAGTAGGTTAGTCTTTCTCGTAATTTAAACTACAAGGCAATATGTTGTAAATGTTCTTGTAAAAGTTGACCTTTGTCTTACTTTATTGTTTCATGATTGAATGTGAATGTGTTAATCTTTGTTTACGTAACATGTGTGAGGAGAACTTGTTTCAAGGTTTAGCCTATATGTGTCTGGAAGTTAAGCACGTGTGTGCCAAGGTGAGTATATCTCTCAGTTAAGACAAGATGTATTTATTCATATTTTTGATGTACAGGGTTGGTGGGATTCTAATGTTGTTTGTATTATGTTTTCTATGAATTACCACTACTGTATTGATTTTATGTATTTAGTTTTCTTTATTTTCATACTGCATACGTAACTATTTGATACACAAGGGTGTGGACTGAAATTATGCTGAGATTGTAACAGCAGGAACTGTGTTTTCTTAAAATTCATTTTGTTGTTTTTTATTTTGATATCATCTTTCTGCATGAAAACATCTAAAACAGATAAAGGAATTAAAGACCCGAAAAAGTATCTGATGTCCTGTGTATTTTTCCCAGGGTCCAAAATGGATGGAATTAGGAAAAATGCCTGAGGGGCTGGTGTATGCAGGGGTCTCACACTTAAGAATCATTTGGATGAACCCCTGAATTGCTAACACAGAGCAGGTGATTGGACTAAATGCTCACCATATACTACCTGCAGATTCATTTTCATACAAGCATTTCCAGGAAAAATAATGACAAACAATAGAGAGGCCTGTAGATGATAAAGAAATGGAGGACTATGTAGGAGGGAAGGGTTGGATTAATTTTGAGAGTAGGTTAAAGGGTCATCAAATTATTGTGGGCTGAGGGGCCTGTACTGTGCTGTACTACGGTATGTTCTTTAGAATCTATGAGAACCTATATGTGAACAAAGATCCGTGTACAAACAGGGTGAAAAAGAAGACAAACTGTGTAAATAACAGTAATACTGAGAAAGTGAGTTGTAGAGTCTTTGTAAGTGAGACTGTAGGTCATGGAATCCATTCAGATTTGATGTGAGTGAAGTTATCCACACTAGTTCAAGAGCCTGATGGTTGTAGGTTAATAACTGTTCCTGAACCTGGTGGTGTGGGACCCAAGGCTCCTGTACCTTCTGCCTGATGGTGATACTAGAATTAATGTAGATGAGTTATTGATAAACAGTAAGACCAAAATGGGCCGAAGGGCCTGTCATGTACACTCAATAACCACTTTATTAAATACACCTACACATTAATGCAAATATCTAATCAGCCAATCATGTGGGAGCAACTCAGTGCATAAAGGTATACAGGCAAGGTTAAGAGGTGCATTTGTTGTTCAGACCAAACATCAGAATGGGAAAGAAATGTGACCTAAGTGTCTTTGACTATAGAATGATTTTTGGTGTCAGATGGGGTAGTTTGAGTATCTCCAGGGATTTTCACACACAACAGCCTCAGGAGTTTACAGAGAATGTGAAAAGAAAACAAAATCCAGCGAGCAGCAGTTCTGTGGGTGAAAATGCCTTAATGAGAGAGGTCAGAGAACAACAGCCAGACCAGCTCGAGCGGACAGGAAGCCAACAGTAACTCAAGTAACGATGCATTACAACAGTGGCTTGCAGAAGAGCATCTCTGAATGCACAACACTTCAAACCTTGAGGTGGATGGGCTACAGCAGCAGACGAGCATGGACATACACACAGTGACCACTGCATTAGGCACAGGAGGTATTTAATAATGCAACCACTGAGTGTATATAAATATCATCACTGTCATGCTATTAATTATAATTCAGGATCTGTTACAGAACTGTTAGTTGTGCCCTTGTAAAATTAACAAGGGCTTTGATTTACTTGATGGGTTCATACCGTATTAGGTGGCGTTCATGGTGCCTGTGAGCATTTTTATTATAAGGATCCTGCCGTCTACAGGTGATGAATCCCTGGTCAGACTAAAGAAAGTGATCTTGTAATATTGAACTTCTTGAGAGGTGATTGTTTGTCGAAATACATGGTGATGTGCATTTTCACAAATTACATTGATTGATGCCTTGTACACACTGTTGAATAACGGATAACAAGGAGGGAGCTGGATCAATGTGTGACTTCATTTCATGCTCATAAATCATTACTGATCATTATTTACATGATTTATGATATAATCCAGACCACTTTACTACTCTCCTCTATTGTAATCTTCTGCAGGGAGATGATGGAGATGATCAGAATTCTGAAGGGTTTTGATACTTTGCACATAACATGGCAGATTAATTAACTGATGTTTGAAAAGATGCCAACATTAGCTGTGCCGTACTGTAATTTTAAAAGCGATATTCGCCACAACCACTGGTATAGGAGTGTATTGGGTGTCAAAGGTTACAGGGAGAAGGCAGAAGAATGGTATTGAGAGAGTTAATAAATCAGCCATTATGGAATGGTGGAGCAGACTCCATGGGCTGAAGAATCTAATTCTTTTCCAATATCTCATGGGTTTTCTCATGCAAATGTAGAGAGTGGAGAGCCTAAATCTTGGAGCCATCCAAATACCATAGTTAGAAACTCATGAACTTCAGCCAGGGTGTTCAAAGTTCAAAGTAAATTTATTATCAAGGTACATATATGACACCATATACAACCCTAAGATTTATTTTTTGCAGGCCTTCACAGTAGCTGAAAGGAAACATAACCAAATCAATGAAAACTACACATGGCAAAGACAGACAAACAAACAATGTTGAAATATAAAAAAAAAAGCAAAATAATGGTGTTAAATAAATAAATAATGGGAACATGAGTTGCAGAGTCCTTGAAAGTGAGTCTATAGCTTATGGGATCAGTTCAGAGTTAAGATGAGTGAAGTTATCTACTCTGGTCCAAGTGCCTGATGGTTGACGGGCAATAACTGTTCCTGAACCTAGCGGTGTGGGACCTGAGACTCCTGTATCTCCTACTCGATGGTAGCAGTGAGCAGAGAGCATGGCCTGAATGGTGGGGGTCCTTGATGATGGATGCTATTTTCCTGGGACAATGCTCTGCGTAGATGTGCTCAATGATGGGGAGGACTTTACAAGTGATGGATTGGGCCGGGTCCACTTACCTTCCGTTGCCTTTTGCACTCAAGGACATCGGTGCTCCCACACCGGGCTGTGATGCAACCAGTCAGCATGCTCTACCACACATCTATAGAAGTTTGTCAGAGATTTAGATGTCATGCCAAATCTTCACAAACTCTAAGAAAGTAGAGGTACTGCTGTGTGTTCTTTGTAATGGCACTTAGGTGCTGGACCGAGGACAGATCCTCTGAAATGATACTGCCAAGGAATTTAAAGTTAGAAACATAGAAAACCTGCAGCACAATACAGGCCCTTTGGCCCACAAAGTTGTGCCGAACATGTCCCTACCTTAAAAATTACTAGACTTACCCATAGCCCTCTTTTTTCTAAGCTCCATGTACCTACCCAGAACTCTCTTAAAAGACCCTTTCGTATCCGCCTCCACCACTGTTGCCGGCAGCCCATTCCACGCACTCACCACTCTCTGTGTAAAAAACTTACCCCTGACATCTCCTCTGTACCTACTCCCCAGCACCTTAAAACTATGTCTTCTTGTAGCAATCATTTCAGCCCTGGGAAAAAGCCTCTGACTATCCACATGATCAATGCCTCTCATCATCTTATACATCTCTATCAGGTCACCTCTCATCCTCCGTCGCTCCAAAGTTTCTGACCCTCTCCATCTCTGATCCACAGATGAGGACCAGCTCCTCTTCCGGAAGTCAACAACAGCTCCTTGATCTCGCTGACATTCAGGTCAGAGGTTGTTGTTGCGGCACCATATAGCCAGGTTTTTAATCTCCCTCTTCTCTATTGATCTGTCACAACCTTTGATTCGGCCAACGACAGTAGTGTCATCAGCAAACTTTAATATGGTGTTGGAGCCACATAAATGTATAGCGAGCAGAGAAGGGTACCGAACGCACAGCCTTCTGGTGCCCCTGTGCTGATGGAGATTGTGGAGGAGATGATGTTGCCAACCTGAATTTACTTAGTCAGCAAGTGAGGAAATACAGGATCATAAGAAGTTGGTCATGACCAGAAAGAACTCCTGCCTCAGCAAGGACCTGGACCCATTGCAATTTGCCTATCGCCACAATAGGTCAATGGGAGATGCAATCTCAATGGCTCTTCACACGGCTTTAGACTACCTGGACAACTCAAACACCTATGTCAGGATGTTGTTCATCGACGATAGCGCAACATTTAATACCATCATTCCCACTATCCTGATTGAGAAGATGTAGAACTTGGGCCTCTGTACCTCCCTCTGCAACTGGATCCTCAGGTTCCTTTCTTTTCTTTTTCAATCTTTTTATTAGTTTCATAGAATAAAAGCATAACATAGCAATCATACAAAGTTGTTGGGAATACATTGCTATACTTAACATGAGTAATTATAAAACCAAATAGTATTTAATTGACAAAACTCCCAATCACGTAGGATACCAATGAATAATACAGGACAAAAATCATGAAAAAAGAAAAAAAAAGAAAAAAAACAAAACCCCCTCAAAAAAAAAGATCTAAACAGAATTAATCAACTAAACTAAAAAGACTTGGGCAATCTTAGCAACGTAAAAATGGAAGAAAAGAAAACCTTAGTGTCGACGACTCCGTTCCTCTCAACCAACACTACAGAGAAGTAAAATAAGTTTGGAAATGGCCAAATTACATCATATGAAAATGCTGAATAAATGGTCTCCAAGTTTTTTCAAATTTAATGGAAGGGTCATAAACCACATTTCTATTTTTTTCCAAATTTAAACACAACATAGTTCGTGAAAACCAGTGAAATACAGTAGGAGGGTTAATCTCTTTCCAATTCAGCAAAATGGATCTTCTAGCCATTAAAGTAAGAAATGCAATCATCTGATGAGCTGAAGAGGTTAAATGATTTGAGTCTATCACTGGTAATCCAAAAATAGCAGTAAGTGGGTGAGGTTGTAAGTCTGTATTCAAAACCGTTGAAATAATATCAAAAATATCTTTCCAATATTTTTCCAACAAAGGACATGACCAAAACATGTGAGCTAAAGAAGCTATCTTGGAATGACATCTATCACATATAGAATTAATATAAGAATAATAACGAGATCGTTTATCTTTGGACATATGAGCCCTGTGCACTACTTTAAACTGTATCAACACATATAGAAGATGAATTAACTAATTGAAGAATTTTTTCCCATTTTTCAGTTAGTATAATAATCTTAAGTTCTCTTTCCCAATCAGTTTTAATTTTATTGGAACCATCAGGACATAAATTCATAATTATATTATAAATAATTGCTACAACACTTTTCTGAGGGAGATTTAGATCTAAAATTTTTTCCAAAATATCCATTGGATATGAGTGTGGAAAATTAGGAGAAACAGCAATTAAAAAGTTTCTAATCTGTAGGTATCTAAAAAAGTGAGATCTGGGTAAATTATATTTATTAGGAAGTTGATCAAAGGACATAAAACAATTATCCAAAACTAAATCACGAAAACGTACTATACCTTTGATTTTCCAATCAAAGTAAGCTTGATCCATAGTGGAAGGTTGAAAAAGGAAATTAGATATAATAGGACTTGCTAAAATAAATTGATTGAACTCAAAAAATCTTCGGAATTGAAACCATATACGTAAAGTATGCTTAACTATTGGATTATTCATTTGTTTATACAATTTAGAAGAAGTAAAAGGAAGCCAAGTTCCTAAAACCAAACCCAAAGAAGACCCTTGTAATGAATTACATTCAAGATTTACCCAATGTGGACTTGAAGTTGCATTCAAATCTCGTAACCAAAATTTTAAGTATCGAATATTAATTGCCCAATAATAAAATCTAAAATTTGGGAGGGCGAGCCCCCCCACCTTTTTTAGATTTCTGTAAATATCTTTTACCTACCCTAGGATTTTTGTTCTGCCATATATATGAGGAAATTTTTGAATCAAAAAAAGATTTTGGGATAAAAATTGGAACCGATTGAAATACATATAGAAATTTAAGCAAAATAATCATCTTAATAGCATTACTCTGACCAATCAAAGACAAAGATATTGGTGACCATTTAGTAAACAAGAGTTTAATCTGATCAATTAAAGGCAAAAAATTAGCTTTAAATAAATCTTTATATTTTTTCGTAATTATAATCCCTAAATATATAAATGAGTCAGAAACCAATTTAAATGGTAAACATCCATAAATAGGTACCAGCTTACTTAGGGGAAATAATTCACTCTTATTAAGATTTAATTTGTAGCCAGAAAAATTACTAAATTGAGCCAACAAAGCTAAAATAGCAGGAATTGACTTCTCTGGATTAGAGATATATAATAGCAAATTATCTGCATATAGTGATAATTTATGTATTTCATTTCCGCAGATAATACCAAAAATATTGGGCGAGTCACGGATAGCAATTGCTATCCTCAGCTTCCTAATTGGAAGACCACAATCTGTGTGGATTGGTGATAACATCTCCTCCTCACTGACAATCAACGCCGGTGCACCTCGGGGGTGTGTGCTTAGCCCACTGCTCTACTCTCTATATACACATAACTGTGTGGCTAGGCACAGCTCAAACACCATCTATAAATTTGCTGACAATACAACCATTGTTGGTAGAATCTCAGGTGGTGACGAGAGGGTGTACAGGAGTGAGATATGTCATCTAGTGGAGTGGTGTCGCAGCAACAACCTGGCACTCAACGTCAGTAAGATGAAAGAGCTGATTGTGGACTTCAGGAAGGGTAAGAGGAAGGAAGAAACACCAATCCTCATAGAGGGATCAGAAGTGGAGAGAGTGAGCAGTTTCAAGTTCCTGTGTGTCAAGATCTCTGAGGATCTAACCTGGTCCCAACATATCGATGCAGTTATAAGGAAGGCAAGATAGTGGCTACACTTCATTTGGAGTTTGAAGAGATTTGGTTTGTCAACAAATACACTCAAAATCTTCTATAGATGTTCTGTGGAGAGGATTCTGACAGGCTGCATCAGTGTCTGATATGGCGGGGGGGGAGGGGGAATGCTACTGCACAGGACCGAAAGAAGCTGCAGAGGGTTGTAAATTTAGTCATCTCTATCTTGAGTACTAGCCTACAAAGTACCCAGGACACCTTCAGGGAGCGGTGTCTCAGAAAGGCAGCGTCCATTATTAAGGACCTCCAGCATCCAGGACATGCCCTTTTCTCACTATTACCATCAGGTAGGAGATACAGAAGCCTGAAGGCACGTACTCAGCGATTCAGGAACGGCTTCTTCCCCTCCGCCATCCAATTTCTAAATGGACTTTGAACCCTTGGACACTACCTTACTTTTTTTAGTACACAGTCGGCCCTCCGTATCCACAGGGGTTAGGTTCCAGGACCCCCCGGCAGATACCAAATTCCGCGGATGCTCAAGTCCCGTATATAAAATGGTGTAGTATTTGCATATAACCTACACACATCCTCCTATATACTTTAAATCATCTCTAGATTACTTATAATACCTAATACAATGTAAATGCTATGTAAGTAGTTGTTATACTGTTGTCAGCCGCTGCCGATTCTCTCGAGATCTTTAAGTTCTTGAGGCTGTAGCGCTTTACATAGCCAGCCAGCCATCCCTCACTAGCCTTAAACTCCTTCCTCTCGCTCACAACACAAGTGGAGAATGAACGAGACGCGAGGCGAACAATGCTCAAACAATGAGTGCTGGAGAGAGAACTTCCGGGTTTTTTTCCAATCCCGAACCGTGGTTGGTTGAATCCACGGATGCGAAACCCGTGGATATGAAGGGCCGACTGTATAGTATTTTTATTTTTTGCACTATTTTTAATCTATTCAATATACATATACTGTAATTGATTTATTTATTATTATTTTATTTTTGTGGGGTTTTTTCTTCTTCTATATTATGTATTGCATTGAACTGCTGCTGCTAAGTTAAATTTCACGACACATGCTGGTGATAATAAACCTGATTCTGATTCTGATTCTGATTCCATTGCCTAAGAAGGTATTGAGGCCAATGTCGTGGAACTTACTGAATAGTTTTGAGGCGATGATAGAATTGAAATGCTGAGCTGTAGTCGATAAACAGCAACCTGATGTATGCATTTTGCTGTCCAGACGTTCCAGGGTTGAGTGCCAATGAAATGGTACCTTCTGTTGACTTGTGCTCTGGTAGGCAAATTGGAGCAGATCCAAGTCACTCCTTAGGTAGGAGTTGATATGTTTCATCACCAACTTCTCAAAGTACTTCATCAAATGGATGTAAGTGCTACTGGACAATACTCATCGAGGCAGGGTTCCGTGTTCATCTTTGGCACAGGTATAATTGAAGCCTGTTAGCGTTAGAGGTGACTAGCAGAGACAGGTTTAAGGCAAGACAGAATGGGCTGCTGGAAGGAGTCAGAGGGTCGTCAGCATCTACGGAGGGAAATGGTCAGTCAATATTGAGATCCTTCATCGGGACTGAAAGAGTAGAGAGAGGTGATTATATAAAGAGGTGAGGGGTGGGGTGGGGTGAGAGTGGATCAAGGTGAGGAAGGTTGATCTCCCATCATGTCTTCTGTTCTCATTTCCACTTCACCTTCCTTTCCCATCATATTCCATAACCTGCAGGCCTCTCGTTCCTATCCTCACCCCTCCTACCCCCACTCGATTCCATCTGCCAATCAGCCCCTCCTCACCTGGATCCAACTCTCAGTTTCCAGCTCTTTCCTAAACTCGACCTCCCGCTTCCCGTCCCACTCACCACCACATCTTTATAACAGCCCAGTGGTGTAGATGTTGGTGCAATGCTTTACAGTCGCCAGCTGTCAGATCAGGGTCCAATTCCTGCCACTGCAAGGGACTTGTACGTTCTTCCTGTGACTGTGTGAGCTCCATTTTCTTCCCACAGTCCAAAGATGTACAGGATACAGTTCCTGAGTTACGTGCATGCTGTGTTGGCACCGGAAGCATGGTGACATTTGCGGGATGCCCAGCACAATCCTTGCTGATTCAACTGGACACAAATGCTGCATTTCACTGTATGTTCGAATGTACGTGTGACAAATAAAATAATCTAATCTCTCCACTCTCAGTCTAGATGAAGGGTCTTGACCTTGGAAAGTCAAATGTCCCCTTCCCTCCACAGATGCTGCCTGACCCACCTTCAGCAGATCTTTTGCTTCAAATCCCAGTCTCCTGTGTCTCCATAGATTTAACAGAAGCCAAATATTCACAGGATATGGGGAAATGTTGGAGGAAAGGAACAGAAATTGGAGAGCAACACACAAAAAATGCCAGAGGAACTCAGCAGGACAGGCAGCATCTATGAAAAAGAGTAAACAGTCAATGTTTTGGGCTGAGATTCTTTAGGATTGGAGAAGTTGGACTCATCTTCAAATACTCAGCAACTCATGTTCTCAGTGTTATTTATTCTATTGGTACAATTTGTCCTCTTTTGGATATTGGTTAGTTGTTAGTTTTTGTTATTTATAGTTTTTTTAATAAATTCTACTGTATTTCTTTATTTTCCTCTAAATATCTCAGAGTAGTTTATGGCGACATAGACATGCTTAGATAATAAATTTACTTTGAACTTTAAACTTTGACTGAAGAAGGTTATAGGAGGAATACACACTCAGTAACCACTTTATTATTCGGTACACCTGCTCATTATTGCAAATGTCTAATCAGCCAATCGTGTGGCAGCCACTCAATGCATAAAAGCATGCAGACATTGTCAACAGGTTCAGTTGCTGTTCAGAGCAAACCTCAGAATAAGGAAGACGTGATCTAAGTAACTTCCACTGTGAAATGATTGTTGGTGGCAGACAGGGTGGTTTGAGTATTTTAGAAACTGCTGATCTCCTGGGATTTTTACCCACAACGGTCTCTAGAGTTTACAAATAATGGTGCAAAAACAAAAAACATCCAGTGAGCGTAAATTCTGTGGACAAAAACACCTTGAACCTTGAAGTGGATGGGCTACAGCAGCAGAAGACCATGAACATACACTCAGTGATCACTTTATCAGGTACAGGAGATACCTAATAAAAAGGCCACTGAGTTTACAGCTTCAGTTAACACAGAGGCTTCGTGGTCAGGCTTGTAACCAAAGGGGAAGCTTATTCGTATTCTGTTGGAAACAAAACTAAATTAATGGTGCCAAAGGATCCCAGAATGCATCTTGTTCCCTTGATTCACGCAGTTCCCAGAAGCAGCACAAAGGTGATTTAGTCCTGACCACACACAATTAGAATTCACAGGCCTATTCCTGCTGACTAATTCATCTACAACCTCTAGAAGAAGTAAATGCTTTATTTTTCTCACAAACTACTCAGCCTCCTACGCACACTGAGAATAGTTTAAGAAGGGGGTTCTTGATGCCACTTCCTTGGGTGGGAAGAGTGCTGTATGGGTAAAAATTCACCAGGTGTGTCCCCACAAGGCGTGGATGTGCAGAAGGATGTGAAGCTGTGTTCATCGCTTTAGCCACATCATGAAAATGGCCAACATGCCAAACTATCCCTTGCAGGCAAAGACAATCACTTTGATGAATTCCAATCATTTGAGGAGTCCCTGATTCTAATTGAGTTCCAAATATGTTGACTGAAACGCTCCAGCGAAGAGCATCTTGCATCCAACATGATGCGCTTCGGCCTTAACAAAACAGGAGGTTACTGTGGCAATTCGATTGGGCTTTAAACAAGACCCTTCGGCTGTAACGTCTGCTCAGAACATATGTTTAAATCAAGAATTGCTCATCCCTATTTGACCTACATCCCTAAATCCCTTCCTCCACGTCTGATGAAGAGGCCATGAGTGGTGGTTCGGTGCAGGTGGGCACCCAGCTCCAGTTCCAACTGCTCCTTTAGACAAGCTACCTCAGGATCAAGAAACAACTTTATTTGCCAGATACACTTACATGTATTAGCTATTTGCTGTGCTGTGTTGGTCATACAGAAGACAGTATTCAACCATTATAAATAACAAAGAATTATATACAGAAATAAAGTTAGAAGCGCAGATAAAATGTGCATAAATATATAAATATTTGTGATGTAAATAGCATTATAAAAACTGGTATAAGGTCAAAGTAGGCAACATAGAATTTATTATCACAGAACATACATCATCAAATACAACCCTGAAGGTATAAAGTGTGTACAGTGCAGTGACAGAGATAATCGATAGAGGGGGTGGGGAGCTAACTGGAAATGTTGATGAGATTAAGACCATAAGACAAAGGAGCAGAAGTCAGCCATTCAGCCCATCGAGTCTGCTCCGCCATTTTATCATGAGCTGATCCATTCTCCCATTTAGTTCCACTTCCCCGCCTTCTCATCATAACCTTTGATGCCCTGGCTACTCAGATACCTATCAATCTCTGCCTTAAATACACCCAATGACTTGGCCTCCACTGCTGCCGTGGCAACAAATTCCACAGATTCACCACTCTCTGGCTAAAAAAATTTTTCGCATTTCTGTTCTGAATGGGCGCCCTTCAATCCTTAATTCATGCCCTCTCGTACTAGACTCCCCCATCATAGGAAACAACTTTGCCACATCCACTCTGTCCATGCCTTTCAACATTCAAGATGTTTCTATGAGGTCTCCCCTCATTCTTCTAAACTCCAAGGAATACAGTCCAAGAGCGGACAAACATTCCTCAGATGTTAACCCTCTCATTCCCGGAATCATTCTAGTGAATCTTCTCTGTACCCTCTCCAACGTCAGCACATCCTTTCTTAAATAAGGAGAACAAAACTGCCCACAGTAACACAAGTGAGGTCTTACCAGCGCCTTATAGAGCCTCAACGTCACATCCCTGCTCCTATACTCTATTCCTCTAGAAATGAATGCCAACATTGCATTCGCCTTCTTCACTACTGACTTAACCTGGAGGTTAACCTTAAGGGTATCCTGTACGAGGACTCCCAAGTCCCGTTAACTATCTGGTTAAGATTGCGTGAAGTTTTGGTTTTAATAGTCCTACTGTGCTTTGGAAAAGGCAATCTGCAGGGTGGTTAGTATCTGCAAAAACTTTTCCTACCCGCTTCTTTGTCTAGAACAAATACAACACAGATTGTGTGTGTGCAAGGGAGGGAAGAGGAACGGGGCTTGTTTTTGCTCTTGTTGTTTTGTTGCTTGTGTTCTGTATTGCTTTGCTGAGCATACGAGCATGCTGTGTTGGCACCTGTATGTGTGGCGACACTTGTGGGCTGTCCCCAGCACACACTGTGGCATATTTCACTGTATGTTTCAATGTACATGTAATAATTAAGTTTCAATCTTGGATTTTGAATCAAGGCAGAACTTGAATGGAAATGGTAAAATCAAATTTAGTGGGAACTAAACAAAAAATCCTGCATGTTCCCAAGTCAAAAGTTCAAAAAAAGTTCAAAGTAAGTTTATTCTCAAAATATATATATGACACCACATACAACCCTGAGCTTCATTTTCTTGCAGACATACTCAATAAATCCATAATAGAATAATAACCAAAATAGAGTCCATGAACAACTGGACCAACTTGGGCATTCAACCAGTGTGCAAAAGACAACAAACTCTGCAAATGCAAAAAGAAATCATAATAATAATAATAATAAATAAGCAATAAGTATCAAGAACATGAGATGAAGAGTCACTTCATGCTTAAGGAAACTGGATGTGGTTGTTGGAGTCAGTCACCCCAGTGCCGGGACATTACTGCAGAAGTTCCTTAGTCCAATCATCCTCAGCCACTCCAGCAATGTGCTCTCTCCATCATAATGTCAACAGTGCAAGGTCTGCAAAATGCCAGCAGTTGTGTGGTCCGCACAACGTTCAACCCCGTTCACTGCTCTCCTTATGCCTACACACTGCAAGACCAGGACCACACTTGGGCGTGCACTCAGTTCTACATAAAATTCAGCCTCATTAGTACCAGGTGATGGCCATCTATTTTGAGAGAAGTTTAACCATCTAACCTTAATTCAGAGACACTCCCACCAACAACATGTTGGGGTAATAACAGGTAGAATTTTTTTTCTTTTTTTTCTTTTTTTCTTTTCTTTTCTTTTTTTTCTGGTTCTGCAACTTAACATTGTGGTCACAGATGCTTTATTCTCACTGGAATGCAAAACATTGTAAGACATAGGAGCAGAAATAGGTCAATCAGGTCTGCTCCCCCATTCTCACTTCAACATTCCTCTCTTACCTCCCACCTCATCTGTCTCACCTCTCACCTGCCTGTTTGTACTCATTCTCCCTTCCACCTACTTCCCCCTCACCTGCCCACTTGTACTCCTTCCCTTCCCCCCATCTTCCCTTCAGCTGGTGTCACATATCACCTGCCTGCTTGAACTCCCCCTCCTGCACCTTCCCCCTCACCTGGTCTAACCGATCACCTCCCAAACTTGTACTCCTCTCCCACACTCACCTTCCCCCTCACCAAGTCTCACCTATCACCTGCCCACTTGTACCACTCCCCTCCCACCCACTTTCCTCCTTACCTGGTCTCACTGATCACCTCCCAGCTTGTTTTCCTCCCCCACACCCACTTTCTCCCTCACCTAGTCTCACCTGTCACCTACCAGCTTGTATTTATCCCCTCCCGCACCTTCCCCCTCACCTAGTCTCACCTATCACCTGTCAGCTTGTACTTCCCCCTCACCTAGTCTCACCTTTCACCTACCAGCTTGTACTTCTCCCCCTCCCGCACCTTCCCCCTCACCTGGTCTCACCTATCACCTGTCAGCTTGTACTTCTCTTCCCTTCCCCCCACCTTCTTAGTCGTAGTCATACTTTATTGATCCCGGGGGAATTTGGTTTTCGTTACAGTTGCACCATAAATAATAAATAGTAATAAAACCATAAATAGTTAAATAGTAATATATAAACTATGCCAGGAAATAAGTCCAAGACCAGCCTATTGGCTCAGGGTGTCTGACCCTCCAAGGGAGGAGTTGTAAAGTTTGATGGCCATAGGCAGGAATGACTACCTATGACGCTCTATGTTGCATCTCGGTTGAATGAGTCTCTGGCTGAATGTACTCCTGTGCCCAACCAGTACATTATGTAGTGGATGGGAGACATTGTCCAAGATGGCATGCAACTTGGACAGCATCCTCTTTTCAGACACCACCGTCAGAGAGTCCAGTTCCATCCCCACAACATCACTGGCCTTACGAATGAGTTTGTTGATTCTGTTGGTGTCTGCTACCCTCAGCCTGCTGCCCCAGCACACAACAGCAAACATGATAGCACTGGCCACCACAGACTCGTAGAACATCCTCAGCATCGTTTGGCAGATGTTAAAGGACCTCAGTCTCCTCAGGAAATAGAGATGGCTCTGACCCTTCTTGTAGACAGCCTCAGTGTTCTTTGACCAGTCCAGTTTATTGTCAATTCCTATCCCCAGGTATTTGTAATCCTCCACCATGTTCACACTGACCCCCTGGATGGAAACAGGGGTCACTGGTACCTTAGCTCTCCTCAGGTCTACCACCAGCTCCTTAGTCTTTTTCACATTAAGCTGCAGATAATTCTGCGCACACCATGTGACAAAGTTTCCTACCGTAGCCCTGTACTCAG
This sequence comes from Mobula birostris, assembly GCF_030028105.1. NCBI lineage: Eukaryota > Metazoa > Chordata > Chondrichthyes > Myliobatiformes > Myliobatidae > Mobula > Mobula birostris. Next base: position 169,167,206 of record NC_092377.1, on the reverse strand, counting down.
CCTCATCTCCCTTGCTGATGCATCCAACTATGGCAGAGTCATCAGAAAACTTCTGAAGATGACAAGACTCTGTGCAGTAGTTGAAGTCCAAGGTGTAAATGGTGAAGAGAAAGGGAGACAAGACAGTCCCCTGTGGAGCCCCAGTGCTGCTGATTTCTCTGTCGGACACACAGTGTTACAAGCACACGTTCTGTGGTCTGCCAGTCAGGTAATCAAGGATCCATGACACCAGGGAAGCATCCACCTGCATCGCTGTCAGCTTCTCCCCCAGCAGAGCAGGTTTCTGGTTTCTTCCCACTTCCTTTCATGTCCTGATGAACGATCTTGGCCCAAAATGTCAACTGCTTATTACTCTCCATAGATGCAGCCTGACCTGCTGAGTTCCTCCAGCATTTTGTGTGGGTTGCTAAGAAGCCTTATGTGATTCTTTCCTTCAATAACCAACACATAGTCTATAACAACAGGGAGGTTACGATGGAACTATATAAAGCACTGCTTTGGCAACAGTAGAAACACTGTGTGGAGTTCTGTCCACCATTCTACAGAAAGGGTGTGATTACACTGGATCTGGGTAAGAAACATCGAGAACAGAACATTTCCCAATTTCCCTCGGGATCAATAAAGTATATCTATCTATCTATTACATAGTCCTTATTTTCTCTTTCATTTACGTGTCTACCTAACAGTCTCTTAAGTGTTCCTGCATCTGCCTCTCTCTCTCTCACACCAATCCCAGCAGCATTTCCTCTGCATCCATCGCTCCCTGTGTAAAACACCTCCCCTTCACCAAGCCGGTACACTATACTTAACCTTGTTTTCCTGGAAGAGATATTGAAAATGAAAGGGCATAGGTTTTGAAGTGGATTGTGAGGATGAACAGTTCAGAACGTGGCTGGGATCTGGAGCATACTACTTGAGCAAGCGGGGAAGCAGATATTTTCATAACATTTGAGAACTGCTGATAAACTGGCTTAGCGCTGAGTGATAAATGAGCTTAGTGTTGCAGGATAAACTGAATTAGTGTTGAGTGATAAACTGGTTTAGAGTTGAGAGATAGACTGTTTTAGTGTTGAATGATAGACTGGTTTAGTATTAAGTGTTAAATGGGTTTAGTGATAAATGGTTTTAAAATTGAGAGTTAAACGGGTTTCGTAATGAGTGTTAAATGGATTTAGTTTTGAGTGATAAATGGGTTTAGTGTTGAATGTTAAACAGGTTTAGTGTTGAGTGATAAACAGGTTTAGTATTGAGTGTTAAACTGGTTTAGTGTTGAGTGTTAAACTGGTTTAGTGTTAAGTGTTAAACGGGTTTAGAGTCGAGTGATAAATGGGTTTAGTGTTGAGTGATAAACAGGTTTAGTATTGAGTGTTAAACTGGTTTAGTGTTGAGTGATAAACTGGTTTAGTATTGAGTGTTAAACTGGTTTAGTGCTGAGTGATAAACGGGCTTAGAGTTGAGTGATTAACAGGTTTAATGTTGAGTGGTAAACAGGTTCAGGCTGCAAACATTGGAATGTGGAGAAAAGAGAAAATTGGTGAAGGAACTCAGCAGGTCAGGCAGTACCTGTGGTCGACATTTGATAAATGGAATTAATACGACAATCACTTGACGGTCAGCTTGGAAATGATGAAGCTAAGAGCCTCTTCCTGTGCCAGAAATAAGTGTCAAGTATTTGCTATGATTAATTGTCAGATAACAACATATTCTGAAAGAATTAACATTATTAAAGTCAAAGGTCAGCTATGTTTTGAAGTTGTGGAGATATCCTGATGCAGGTTTTGAACCAAAACATTAACTATGCCTCTGCCTTCTCAAATGCTGCTTGACCTGTCGAGATCCTACAACAGTTTGTTTCTTCACAGTAGATCAGAGGTTCCCAACATTTTTTATGGCATGGAGCCTTACCATTAACTGAGGGGTCCATGGATCCCAGTTTGAGAATTCCAGAAGTCTGACTCGATGGGTCCTCTGAATTGACTGAACAGACTGTACAAGACATGCACTCAATGGGCTGAAGGGCCTGTAGTTATGCTGGATTGCTGTATGACTCTAATATACAGTGCCCATAAAAAGTACTTACTCCCCAGAAGTTTTCATGTTTTATTGGTTTACAACATTGAATCACAGTGGATTTAATTTGGCTTTTTTTACGTTGATCAACAGAAAAAGACACTTTCATGTCAAAGTAAAAATAGATCTCTACAAAGTGATTGAAATTAATTACAAATGTAAAACACAAAATAATTATTACATAAGTATTAACCCCCTCTAATATAACACACCAAGTCATCACTAGTGCAGCCAATTGGTCTCAGATGACACATAATTATTTAAATGAAGATCACTGTGTACAGTTAAGGTGTTTCAATTGATCGTGGTAAAAAATGAACCGATGTCTGGAAGGTCCAACTGTTGGTGAGACAGTATCCTGGCAAAAACCACTCCATGAAGACAAATGAATACTCAGCACAACTCTGCGAAAAGGTTATTGAAAAGCACAAGTCAGAAATGGATACAAGAAAATTTCCAAGTCACTCAATATCTGTTGGGGGTACAGTGAAGTCAATCATCAAGAAGTGGAAAGAATTTGGCACAGCTGCAAATCTGCCTAGAGCAGGCCATCCTCAAAAACTGAGTGACTGTGCAAGAAGGGGACGAGTGAGGGAGGCCACCAAGCTTCAGTGGCTGAGGTGGAAGAGACTGGGCATACAACAACTGTTGCCCTGATGCTTCATCAGTCGCAGCTTTTTGGGAGAGTGGCCAAGAGAAAGCCACTGTTGAAAAAAACTCACATGAAATCTTGGCTAGAGTTTGCCAGAACTCTGAAGTCAGCTGGAAGAAGATTCTATGGTCTGATGAAACCAAATTGAGCTTTTTGGCCATCAGACTAAACACTATGGCATAAGTCAAACACTGCACATCATCAAAAACGCTCCACCTCTACTGTGAAACATGGTGGTGGCTGCATCATGCTGTGGGGATGCTTCACTGCAGCAGACCCTGGAAGGTTTATGAAGGTAGAGGGTAAGATGAATGCAGCAAAATACAGGGAACTCCTGGAGGAAAACCTGATGCAGTCTGCAACTTGGGAGAAGATTTGTTTTCAAGCAAGACAATGACCCCAAGCATAAAGCCAAAGCTACACAGAAATGGCTTAACAAAGTTAATGTCCTAGAGTGGCCAAGTCAGAGTCCAGACCTCAATCCAATTGAGAGTTTCTGGCTGGATTTGAAAAGGGCTATTCACTCATGATCCCCATGCAAACTGACAGAGCTTGAGAAGTTTTGTAAAGAAGAATGGGGAAAAATTGCAGTGTCCATATGTGCAAAGCTGATAGAGACCTATCCACACAGATTCAAGGCTGTAATTGCTGCCAAAGGTTCATCTACTATATACTAATTTGAAGGGCGTGAATACTTATTCAATCAATTACTTTGTATTTTATATTTGTAATTAATTTAGATCACTTTGTAGAGACCTGTTTTCATTTTGACACAAAAGATTCTTTTCCAGTTGATCACTGTCAAAGAAGCCAAATTAAATCCACTGTGATTCAATGTTGTAAAACAATACAACATGAAAATTTTCAAAGGGGGCGAATACTTTTTAGGCACTGTAAACTTATTGATTGAAAGATTTCAGGTCAACTGTCCCTTCTCTGTTCGACAGTCCATTGAAAGTAGTTGCCTGTCTTTGTGAAAAGACTACCCTGCCATCCATTCTGGATTTACCTTTGATGGATTTAAACCACCTTCATCCTTCTCTTGTTATTTAACGTAATATTCTGGTGCCCCTATCCTCTCTTAGAACATCCTTTTTGTTGTCAGGTGAGACTGAAATATGTCCCTCTATAGTTTTGACGTTTGCACACACCTCAGCGTAACTTATCTGGTCCTGGAACCCTGGGAGTATCTTTGTCTCTCCATTTCACCATGGCCACCTGTGGACTTCCTTGGATAGTGATCACAGATACAACAGGCCTGGGGAAGTCATCCCCTGAGTCACTAAGGGAGTGAAGCTCTGAGCTGCACTGGAACACTGTGAAGCATTTTCTATTACCTTGATAATAGCTGAGATTAATTAGATCTTGTTTGTGTGTGACAATATAGTTTGTGCTAAACTTTAAAATGTTTTTATGCAAATATGATAATCTGTTCAATTGCAACTGATTAAATAGGAATAAAAAGCAGCCAGGAATACAAATATTGCAAAGCAGTATAGATTGTATCTGTCTTAATTATTGTTTTAATACAATAATTCAGACTATCACATCTCATCTAAAAATACAAAATTAGTGCCTGATTAGCCATTGTGGTGAAATTGGTTGGGTAAAAACAACTTGCATTTATAACACATTTAGAGAAAACTAGCCCAAAGCATTTCGCAGGACCATTATCAGAAAAAGCTGGCTCTGATTCTGAGAGGGAGATAGGACAAACATTGGTCAGAGGTGGGTTTTCAGGAGCTTCTTTGGGGTTAAAAGGAAGGCAGAGAGATGGAGAGCTTCAGAGAGAACTTGTGAACTTTGCAGTTAAAGATATGACTGCCAGTATAGAACAGGGAATGTCTGTAAGCCCAACTGGTCAATGCAGACCAAGATGCCTTCCTGAGCTAGGTTCATCTGCACTTGGCCCATATCCCTCCAAATCTTTCCTATCCCTGGATAAATGTCTTTCAGGTGTTCTAAACATACTTGTCTCTACTACTTCCTCTGGCAGCTTACTGCATATACCCACCACCACCCCCACCATCTCTGTGAAAAGCCTGCTACTCAAGCCCTTTAAACCTTTCCTCTCTCATCTGTGTCTTCTAGTTTTAGACTGCCCTACCCTGGGAAAACACTTCCACTTTATCCACACTCTCATAATTTTGTAATCTCTCCAGTCTCTCCCTACAAGTCTAGTCCTGCGTTCTTACCAACAACGTTGTGAATAGTTTCTGCTTCCTTTCCAGCTCAATCACATCTTTCCTATAGTTAGACCTTGAGAACCCCGTACAACACTCCAGTGTGGTCTCACCAACGTCCTCTAACAAGATTCTCAACTTTTATACATGAAACCCTGTCAAATGAAGGGACTGTAAAATGTCTTCATCACCACCTTGTCGACCCATATCTTCTCTTTCATGGAATTATGTACTAGTACCCCAAGTCTCTCCGTTCTACCACACTCCCTATGACCCACTTGTTTACTGTGTAAGTCCTGCTCTGAATTAACTTCCCAAAAGTGTGTCACTTCACATTTGTGGATCTGCTATTCCTGTACCCATGTTCTCAGTTGATCTAGATCGTACTGTAATGTTAGAAAACATTCTTTACTGTCCACTACACCACTAATTTTGGGGGGCGGTGGGGGAATCTCATATGCTGACCTTACACAAGGACAGCTGTTGGATGCTGTGTTGAGGAGTCAGACCCTCTGACCATTGACAAAATCGCACTTCCAAGTCAGTTTGTTCATCATTCCATAAGCTGTTGTTTTGTTCAGTTCTCAAATCCTGAACCATAAGACCATAAGATATAACAGCAGAATTAGACCATTTGGTCCATCGAGTCTGCTCCGCCATTTCATAGTCATAGTCATACTTTATTGATCCCGGGGGAAATTGGTTTTCGTTACAGTTGCACCATAAATAATAAATAGTAATAGAACCATAAATAAAACCATCAAGGCTGATTCATTTTTTCTCTTAGCCCCATATCCTTCCTCCCCGTATCCCTTTATGTCCTGACCAATCAGGAGTCTATCAACCTCTGCCTTACGTATACATAAAGGTTTGACATCCACAGTGTCTGAGGCCATGAATTCCACAGATTCACTGCTCTCTGGCTAAAGAAGTTCCTTCTCATCTCTATTCTAAAAGGATGCCTCTCTATTCTGAAGCTGTGTCCTCTGATCTTAGATACTCTCATCAAAGGAAACATCCTCTCCACATCCACTCTATGAAGGCCTTTCACCTTGGACCTTACTATTGAACTGCAGCAAATGACACATGAAGAAGGTGCTTGAGCATTATCCACAGCAAATGACATGTGAAGAAGATGTTTGTGCATCACCCACGGCAAAGCATTGGAGCACAAAAACAGCTGAACGCTCAGGAAAGTTGGAATCATAATTTTGTTCATTTGCCAGGGCCCACGGTGAGACACTGCAGGACAGTACAGTACAGAACAGTGTGTTCAGCTGGCAGTGCTCTGTGGAAAGTACCTCCTGTTAAGGTGAGAGTCTGCAGATGCTGGAGATCCAGAGTAACACACACAAAATGCCAGAGGAACTCAGAAGGTCAGGCAGCATCTATGGAGGGGGAATAAATAGTCAACTTCACTCCACCCACTACAAAATTAAATGGTTAATTCTACCTCTCATTCCCATTCTGACATGCCAGTCTATGGACCCCTCTTCTCTCAGGCTGGAGGAGCTAACCTCATATTTCATCTGGTTAATGTTCAACCTGACAACATGAATATTGATTTCTCCAGCTTCCAGTAATTTCTCACCCTCCCTCCTTCCCTCTTTTTCCATCCCCCATTCTGGCTCCCCTCTCACCCCTTCTCTGCTCCTTACCTGCCCATTACATACCCCTGGTGCTCCTTCTTCTCTTTTTCCCACAGTCCACTCTCCTCTCCTGTCAGATTCCTTCTTCTTCAACCTTTTACCTCTTCCACCCATCACCTCCCAACTTCTCACTTCATCATCACTCACCCCACCCACCCACCCACTTTTCCCCTCATCTGGTCTCACCGATGACCTGCCAGCTGGTCCTCCTCCTCCCTCCACATCATTCTGACTTCTTCCCCCTTCCTTTCCAGACCTGATGAAGGGTCTCGGCCCCAAGCATCAACTGTTTATTCCCCTCTATAGATGCTGCCTGACCTGATGAGTTCCTCCAGCATTTTGTGTTTGATTACTACATGAAATTTCCCTGAAATTGAGAGTTCCAGAGCTCGGATCATTGTTGCCTGCTGGCTAATGCCTTTTGTATCCTATGAGCTCCGATGGGAAAGCAGTCTTCCCACACACAGCGCTTGTTGCTGGACATTCCAGAACCCAACACATCCATCTCAACTGTGATCACATTTATTGCCAAATCCCAACGAATCTGTCAGATGTTGGAAACCAGAAACATAAACAGAACATCTGGAAATACAATCTCCTTGGAGGAAAAATCTGTCCAAACACCTTTTAAACATTATAATTATATCTGTCTCCACCATCATCTCTGGTAACTCATTCCAGACAATAATCTCCCTCTGTGTGAAAAACTCATTCCTCAGATCTCTTTTAGATTTCTCTCCTCACAGTTTAAACCTGCGTTGTCCTGGGTAACATTCTGACACTTAATCCTATTCATGCACCTCATAATCGTATAAACCTCTATAAAGTTAATATTAAACCACTTATTCATTTCAAGAGGACTAGAATATAAAAAGCAAGGATGTGATTCTGTGGTGCTATAAGGCATTGGTCAGACTGCACTTGGAGTATTGTGAGCTATTTTGAGCCCCTTGTGAAATGGGGATGTGCTGGCACTGGAGAGAGTCCTCAACAATTATCTCAGGAATGAAAAGGTTATTGCATGAGGAGCATTTGATGGCTCTGGGCCTTTACTCACTGGAGTTTAGAAGAATGAGGAAGGAATCTCATTGAAACCTATTGAATATTGAAATGACTCGATGAGTGGAGTTGAGTGGACGTGGATGTTTCCTGCAGTGGGTGAGTCTAGGGCCAGAGGGCACAGCCTCAGAATCCCTTCTGGACAGAAATGATGAGGAATTTCTTTATCCAGAGGGTGGTGAATCAGTGGAATTCATTGTCACGAACGGCTGTGTAGGCCAAGTCATCAGGTATATTTAAAGCAGAGGCTGACTTCTTGAAATTCACCTGAAAGGGATGGTTGGTACTGCTTACCAGCACATGTGAAGCAGTGTTTTAAACCGACATTAAATGGTTAGACAGGTCACTTTAATAAATGCAAATTAATTTCCCATTTGTCAGCTGGAGTTACCAGTGCCTGGTTCTAGGTTTTGGGTGATAGTGGGGCATGTATTTTTTTCACATATTTCTCTGTTTCCTGTTCCATCAGGGTGTGTTGCTAGTCACAGAACTTAATCAGAAATGCCAGTGTTACCCCTCTCCCCTGCTCTATGCATTGCATGTTATTACAGTGACACCAATGGTGCAATCATTTTGATGCATGTCTGCTCTTTCATTTATTGCAGAGAAATGGTTATTAGATGGCCATCAAACATCATGCTCTAGCCCATCAATACTCATAAAGCTTCTGTGATAAAAGCCATCACTTTCCCATCATAGCTGAAAGCCACAGATAGCTATTTTCAAGATATAATGACTTAAATGCATTTTAACACTCAGACACCTACACTGCTGAAAATAAATTCCAAAGGCACGACAATAATCCCTCATCAGGGGACAGTGACTGGCACGATTATGACCAGGGATTCCATTAACAGCGAGTTATTTTTGAAATAATTTGTATGCACTTACCAGATCGTTACCAACTCAGACAGGTGGTCAGGATCCAAATTGCAAATATAAAGGTCACAACAAAGAGATTGAAATGAGAAGGTGTGTCTGACTGTAGATCACACCACAGAGTTCAGCTGTGGCTCCAGAGAGAGCATTGCCATGTTCAAGTGTGGGTTTAAGCCTCAGTCCCGAGACACAAACACAGAGACTGTACTCCTCTTCCATAGATGCTGCCTGACCTGCTGATTTCCTCCAGGATTTTGTGTGTGTAACCAAAAAAAAACTGAGGCTGAGGGAGTTCTGTTAAATCAATCCTGTCCGTTCTCACGGGTAGATATCACAGAGTTATACAGCACTAAAGCACAGAAACAGGACCTTCTTCCCACCTAGTCCATGCCAAACTGTCACTCTGCCCCCTCCCATTGACCCACACAGGGACAATCGTCCTCCACACCCCTCCCATCCATGTACCTATCCAAACTTCTCTTGAGTGACCCCAAATCCACCACTTGCACTGGCAGCTCATTCCACACCCACACCACCCTCTGAGCAAAGATCCCCCTCATGTTCCCCTTAAATATTTCACCTTTCACCCTTAATCTCTGGCCTTTAGTTCTAGTCGCACCCAACCTCAATGGGAAAAGACTGCTTGCATTTACCCATCCATAAGCCTCATAAAATCTCTATCTCTATCACAAATCCCCTCGTTCTCCTACATTCCAGGGAATAAACTCCTGCACTCAGTACCTTGATTTATGAAGGTCTCTGTGCCAGAAGCTCTATTTATGAGCCTATCTACCTATGATGGAAGAGGCTTTGAGGGAAGAAATTCTGTCCGAAATTGGAGAACCCTTATTCTGAAATTATATTCTCTAGCCCTAGATATCCCACAAATAGAAACATCCTTCCAATATCGACCCCATCAATCTTCCTCAGGTTATGATATATTTTGAGAGGATCTCTTCTTATTCCTCTAAGTCCAATGAATAGAAATCCTTTTCGTACAGCAGCCTGCTGCTGTTTATGTGGAGTAAGCAGGTTCTCTTTATAAATTTGTGGGTTTTTTTTAACTGGGTGCTCTGCTTCCCCCCTACGTCTCAAAGGTGTGTGAGTTGGTAGGTTAATCAGTCACCGTCATCTGCCCCCAGTGTGCAGGTGAGTGGTGACATCGGAGGGAGCTGCTGGAGCAGGGTAGGATTACTGTAATTGTGTACTGGAAGCTTAGCATGCACGCGGGGTTGGAAGTGACCACGTTTTGTGCCATGTCTCTGGCCACATTAGCTGACTTATGTACCTTTATTTAGAGATACAGTGCCCAACAGGCCCTTTCAGCCCAATGAGCTCCACCACCCAGCAACTGACCTATGTCACCCTCGTATAATCACAGGACAACGTACGATGACCAATGACCAAGTACGTCTTTCGACTGTGGGAGGAATCTGGAGGACCCAGAGGAAACCAACCAGCACACGGGGAGAAGGTACATACTTCCTATGGATGGCACCGGAACTGAACTGTGAACTCCGTTGGCCCAAGCTGTAATAATGCCACTCAACCCACTACACCCCATTTACATGTGTGACAAAGGGGCCACGGGAGCTGTAATGAGGCTGCTCTAATAGGAGATGTGGAAAAGGGTACACAGGCAAATGGCAGAGAGAATATATAAAAATGGGGTTATAGCACTAGAGGATTACAACTCCTCAAGAGTTAACATGAAGAATATTAGCCTCGTAAACAGTAGGATTGTAGACCTCCGAGGTTTAAACATTTTCTCTGAGCAGTCAGCAGAGCAATAAAACATTTAATAAATTAAGTTACAAATATTCTCATTTAAGTAAACAATAGCACAGCATTATTGCTGCTTTCTGAGGCAGTATAATGAAGTTCCCACTGCCGGCTCGGTTCTTGTTAGCCTCAGTCAATCACGGCTCTCCCCTGGCTCCCATCTGGTGATCCTGCAGAAGTCTCCTCACTTGGGAATGGCAGAATAAATATACTTAATACTTCTGTGTTATTTGTTTAACTAAGCCAAGATTAGTTTCTGGATCAAATCAAGCTGTTCTGCAGGGGAAATCTTGCCTGATAAATCTGAAGAATTCTTTGAGGAAATAACAGGCAAGATAACAAAGGATTTTTGGTAGATGTTATTGACTTGGATTTTTAGAAGGCCTGTGCTGTACACGAGGCTACTCAGCAAGGTAGAGGCACCTGGTATTATAGGAAAGATGCTAGCCTGGATAGAGAATTGGCTGATTGGCAGGAGGGAAAGAGTGGGAGTAAAGGGAGTCTTTTCTGGTTGACTGCTGGTGACTAGTGGTGTTCCTTAGGGGTCTGTGTTGCATCATACGTCAATGATTTAGATGATGGAATTGATGCCAAGTTTGAGGGCAATATGAAGATAGGTGGAGGGGCAGGAAGTCTTGAGGAAGCAGAGAGGCTGCAAAAGGACTTAGACAGATTAGGAGGATGAGCAAAGAAGTGGCAGATGGTACACAGTGTCAGGAAGTGTGTGGAAAAAAGAATAAAAGCATTGACTACTTTCTAAATGGGGAGAAAATTCAAAATTCTGAGGAGCAAAAGTACTTCATTGTTTTCAGGATTTCCTAAAGGTTAACTTGCAGGTTGAGTCGGTGATAAGGAAGGCAAATGCTGTTTTAGCATTCATCTTGCGAGGACTAGAATATAAGAGCAAGGATGTGATGCTGAGGCTTTATAAGGCACTGGTCAGACCACACATGGAGTATCATGCAATTTCGGGGCCCCTTATCTGGGAATTGATATGCTATCGTTGGAGAGGGTCCATTGGTGGTTCACGAGAATGATTATGGGAATGAAACAGTTAACAGATGAGGAGGAGCGTTTCATGGTTTTGCACCTGTAGTCACTCATGTTTTAAAACAATGAGGGGGGATTTATTTGAAACCTACCAAATATTGAACAGCCTATCCTAGACAGAGCTGATGTAGGGTGTTTGATTCCTATAGTGTGTGAGTCTAGGACTAGAGTGCACAGCCTCAGAATAGAGGGGTATCCATTTAGAACTGAGATGGGGAGGAATTTCTTTATCCAGAGAGCAGTGAGTCTGTGGAATTCATTGCCACAGGCGGCTGTGGTGGCCAAGTCATTGAGTATAAGGTAGAGGTTGATAGGTTCTTGAAAAAACAGGACATGAAACGTTATGAGGAGAAGGGGGTTGAAAGGGAAATGGATCAAATGGCAGAGTAGACTCACTGGGCCAAATGGCCTAATTCTGCTCCTACTGTATGTCTAGTAAAGTTCCTGCAGTTACCAAAAGACATTCCTGATTAAACACAGGAGGTTCTGCAGATGCTGGAAATCTAGAGTAAAACACAAAAATGTCGGAGAAACTAAGCAGGTCAGGCAACATCTATGGAAATTAATAAACAGTCGACATTTCGGGCTGAGGCTTGTCATCAGGATTGGAAAGGAAGGGGCAAGAAAGCAGAATACGGACTGTTTTGTGTGTGTTCCAGATTAAATATGTGGCTTTTTAAAAATGTGCTCTGTGAATATTCTGCCTGTTGGGCAGCCCAGTTTGAAGAGATGTGATTCACAGTTAGGCTGTTCACCATACTAAGTGTGATTGACAAAGTTTCTCCATCCAACCCTCAAAGTTGCTCTGCAGTTCCACAAAATTAGTTCTTAATTCATCATGGCACATAGAGTTATAGAACACTATAGCTCGGAAACAAGCCCTTGGACCCATCTCGTCTAGGCCGAACTATAAATCTGAATTGTCCCATGGACTGTGACCCTCCCTGCCCCTCCCACCCATGTACCTACCCAATCTTCTCTTAAACACTGAAATCCAAATCACATCCACCACTTCTACTGGTAGCTCATTCCACACTCTCACCACCCCCTCAGTGAAGCAGTTCCCCCTCATTTTCCCCTTAAATATTTCACCTTTCACCATTAACCCATTATTCTCCTTCCAGTCTCACTCAACTTCACTGGAAAAAACCTTCTTGCATTTACCTGGTCTATACCCCTCATAATTTTGGATACCTCTATCAAATCTCCCTCATTCCCTATGCGCTAGAGAATGAAGTCCTAACCGATTCAACCTTTCCCTATAACTCAGTCCCAGCCACATTCTTGTAAATTTTCTCTGTACTTTCTCAATCTTATTAGTACCTTCTCCTGTAGGTAGTTGACTTGACCTGTCTCCACTTTCCTGCCAGTTACCTAGACCATTTGATTCTCTCAAAAGAAAGATCAACTCACCTCAATATTTGGATTCCAAAAGATTATCGACCTTCAGATCTTTCAATGATTTAGAAACAGTTCTTCCCCTCTGCCATCAGATTTTCTCATACATTAACCCTTCCATTCCCAGAATCATTCCCTTGAATCTCCTTTGGAGCCTCTCCAATGCCAGTACATTCTTTATTAGATAAGGAACTTACAGACACACTTCTGCTCTCACACAGTACAACATATTGAAAACAGAACAGTGGAATTGTCTAAAGTAATCTGGAGCAAGTATTTATGTACAGCCTGAGACAGTAGGTAGTCTACTTTTTGCAGCTTTGCTCTTCATGTGATCTTCCTATGTTCCCAGGCACTTTGAAAGCTGCTGTAAATCACCTTGAATGAATCCAAGGATGGAACGGGGAAGGATCACTCTCTTTCTGCCTTCTTTTAACCAGTCCCTGGGGATTGAGGTTGACTGACTCACGCCCCAGTTTTGTGGATACCCTGGGAGAGAGCATTGCCCCGTCAGAGGCCGGAATTTTTTGTCTGAGGTATCATGGTGTTGGCACTTCCCTTCAACAACAACAGTGCCATGTCTTCGTCAATGACATAATACCTTGTCAATAACTTTTAAATACTGCAGTACAGCATACCCTCTGATCGTCAGGGTACAGGAGCAAACCATGCTATGTTGAACTCTTAATGAGGAGCATATTCTCTTAGAAAGAATCAGGCTTACTCATAGAAGAAGCCACGTTCCAACATGCACTGACTTGCTCTCAACCACAGCCTGCTATCACCTTCAAGTGCTGCATCTAACACGTCCATAGGGCTCGCAACTCTCAGCATGCTAACAAGGATTTCAGAAAAATACATGAATTTATATCGTAACATTTGTACTGTCTGAAAATATCAGATGTTTCACCAGTGATGAGGCAATGCAATTGTTCAGCTTGTGGTCAGCATTGTGCACTCTCAACTTCAGCCACATGTAACCAGTTTGAACAACTGCTCTTTCCTCAGTCATTTCAGTTGGAAGGTAAAGGTAGAGAACCTGTGTACTGCAAAATAGTGGGATCCTTTGGCACCACACAAGGAAAGCAAGTGGGGGCTTGCAGCTCCCACAGACGGACTCTCCTTCAGTACCACCCCTCCCTCAGTGTGACCCTCCCTCAGTACCGCCCCTCCAGCAGTGTGACCCTCCCTCAGTACTGTCTCTCCCACAGTGTGACTCTCCCTCAGTACCTCCCCTCCCACAGTGTGACCCTCCCTCAGTACCACCCCTCCCACAGTGTGACCCTCCCTCAGTACCACCCCACCCACAGTGTGACCCTCCCTCAGTACCACCCCTCCCGCAGTGTGACTCTCCCTCAGTACCGCCCACCCGCAGTGTGACCCTCCCTCAGTACCACCCCTCCCACAGTGTGACTCTCCCTCAGTACCACCCCTCCCACAGTGTGACCCTCCCTCAGTACCACCCCTCCCTCAGTGTGACCCTCCCTCAGTACCACCCCTCCCGCTGTGTGACTCTCCCTCAGTACCACCCCTCCCACAGTGTGACCCTCCCTCAGTACCACCCCTCCCGCAGTGTGACCCTCCCTCAGTACCACCCCTCCCGCAGTGTGACTCTCCCTCAGTACCACCCCTCCTGCAGTGTGCCTCTCCCTCAGTACCGCCCTCCCGCAGTGTGACCCTCCCTCAGTACCACCCCCCCGCAGTGTGACCCTCCCTCAGTAGCACCCCTCCCGCAGTGTGACTCTCCCTCAGTAGCACTCCTCCCGCAGTGTGACCCTCCCTCAGTAGCGCCCCTCCCGCAGTGTGACCCTCCCTCAGTAGCGCCCCTCCCGCAGTGTGACCCTCCCTCAGTACCGCCCCTCCCGCAGTGTGACTCTCCCTCAGTACCGCCCCTCCCGCAGTGTGACTCTCCCTCAGTACTGCCCCTCCCGCAGTGTGACCCTCCCTCAGTACCGCCCTCCCGCAGTGTGACTCTCCCTCAGTACCACCCCTCCTATTGTGTGACCCTCCCTCAGTACCACCCCTCTCACAGTGTGACCCTCCCTCAGTACCGCCCTCCCGCAGTGTGACTCTCCCTCAGTACCACCCCTCCCATTGTGTGACCCTCCCTCAGTACCACCCCTCTCACAGTGTGACCCTCCCTCAGTACCACCCTCCCGCAGTGTGACTCTCCCTCAGTAGCACTCCTCCCGCAGTGTGACCCTCCCTCAGTAGCACTCCTCCCGCAGTGTGACCCTCCCTCAGTACCACCCCTCCCGCAGTGTGACTCTCCCTCAGTACTGCCCCTCCCGCAGTGTGACCCTCCCTCAGTACCGCCCTCCCGCAGTGTGACTCTCCCTCAGTACCACCCCTCCTATTGTGTGACCCTCCCTCAGTACCACCCCTCTCACAGTGTGACCCTCCCTCAGTACCGCCCTCCCGCAGTGTGACTCTCCCTCAGTACCACCCCTCCCATTGTGTGACCCTCCCTCAGTACCACCCCTCTCACAGTGTGACCCTCCCTCAGTACCACCCTCCCGCAGTGTGACTCTCCCTCAGTAGCACTCCTCCCGCAGTGTGACCCTCCCTCAGTACCACCCCTCCCACAGTGTGACCCTCCCTCAGTACCACCCCTCTCACAGTGTGACCCTCCCCCCGGTACCACCCCTCCCACAGTGTGACCCTCCCTCAGTACCACCCCTCCCACAGTGTGACTCTCCCTCAGTACCACCCCTCTCACAGTGTGACTCTCCCTCAGTAGCACCCCTCCCACAGTGTGATCCTCCCTCAGTACCATCCCTCTCACAGTGTGACTCTCCCTCAGTAGCACCCCTCCCGCAGTGTGACCCTCCAGGAGTACTTCTTTTTTTGAGCGTTTATAGTGAGGGCGATGCACTGACAAAGGACCAATAGACTATTTTCTTCAAGCAGACTGTTAGCCAGTATAACAGACAGATCTGCTCAGTGGGAGGCAGCCCTGAGAACCTGATTGTACATTTTCAACCCCAAATGAACAGGGAATCCTCGAGGACTCCCCCAGCTACAGTATCTCTGCCCTTTGATGGTTGTTTCACTAATTCTTTCATGAGTGAAACATTGGCTGAGCCATCCATTTTATAGTTCTCTCCCATGTTCTGCTGTCCACATGAGCACAAATGACCATTTCTGAAATAAATTATGAAACTTTCCAGGAGTCTTCCTGCCTCAGCCAGTAGCCCCTGGCTCACCTCACAAACTCTGTGCACAGCCAGCAGCCCCTGTACACGGCCGGCAGCCCCTGTACACATCCGACAGACCCAGTACACAGCCGGCAGACCCTGTACACAGCCGGCAGCCCCTGTACACATCCGACAGACCCAGTACACAGCTGGCAGACCCAGTACACAGCCGGCAGCCCCTGTACACAGCTGGCAGCCCCTGTACACAGCCGGCAGCCCCTGTACACAGCCGGCAATCCCTGTACACATCCGACAGACCCAGTGCACAGCTGGCAGACCCAGTACACAGCCGGCAGACCCTGTACACAGCCGGCAGACCCTGTACACATCTGACAGACCCAGTACACAGCCGGCAGACCCAGTACACAGCCGGCAGCCCCTGTACACAGCCGGCAGCCCCTGTACACAGCCGGCAGCCCCTGTACACAGCCGGCAATCCCTGTACACATCCGACAGACCCAGTGCACAGCTGGCAGACCCAGTACACAGCCGGCAGACCCTGTACACAGCCGGCAGCCCCTGTACACATCTGGCAGCCCCTGTACACAGCCGACAGCCCCTGTACACATCCAGCAGTCGCGATACACAGTCAACAGCCTCTGTAGACAGCCAGCAAGAACTATACACAGCCGGCAGCCCCTGTACACAGCCGGCAGCCCCTGTACACAGCTGGCAATCCCTGTACACAGCCGGCAGACCCAGTACACAGCCGGCAGCCCCTGTACACAGCCGGCAATCCCTGTACACATCCGACAGACCCTGTACACAGCCGGCAGCCCCTGTACACAGCCGGCAGCCCCTGTACACTGCCGGCAGACCCAGTACACAGCCGGCAGACCCTGTACACAGCCGGCAGCCCCTGTACACATCCAGCAGTCGCGATACACAGTCAACAGCCTCTGTAGACAGCCAGCAAGAACTGTACACAGCCAGCAGACCCTGTACACAGCCGGCAGCCCCTGTACACAGCCGGCAATCCCTGTACACAGCCGGCAGATCCTGTACACAGCCGGCAGCCACTGTACACATCCGGCAGATCCAGTACACAGCTGGCAGACCCTGTACACAGTTGGCAGATCCTGTACACAGCCGGCAGACCCTGTACACAGCCTGCAGCCCCAGTACACAGCCGGCAGCCCCTGTACACAGCCGGCAGCCCCTGTACACAGCCGGCAATCCCTGTACACAGCCGGCAAACCCAGTACACAGCCGGCAATCCCTGTACACATCCGACAGCCCCTGTAGACATCCAGCAATCACGATACGCAGTCAACAGCCTCTGTAGACAGCCAGCAAGAACTGTACACAGCCGGCAGACCCTGTACACAACCGGCAGACCCTGTACACAGCCGGCAGATCCTGTACACAGCTGGCAATCCCTGTACACAGCCGGCAGATCCTGTACACAGCCGGCAGATCCTGTACACAGCCGGCAGCCCCTGTACATAGCCGGTAGATCCTGTACACAGCCGGCAGCCCCTGTACACAGCCGGCAGATCCAGTACACAGCCGGCAGCCCCTGTACACAGCTGGCAGCCCCTGTACACAGCCAGCAGCCCCTGTACACAGCTGGCAGATCCAGTACACAGCCGGCAATCCCTGTACACATCCGACAGCCCCTGTAGACATCCAGCAATCACGATACACAGTCAACAGCCTCTGTAGACAGCCAGCAAGAACTGTACACAGCCGGCAGACCCTGTACACAGCCGGCAGCCCCTGTACACAGCCGGCAGCCCCTGTACACAGTTGGCAGCCCCTGTACACAGTTGGCAGCCCCTGTACACAGCTGGCAGACCTTGTACACAGCCGGCAGACCCTGTACACAGCCGGCAGACCCTGTACACAGCCGGCAGACCCTGTACACAGCCGGCAGCCCCTGTACACAGCCGGCAGACCCAGTACACAGCCGGCAGACCCAGTACACAGCCGGCAGACCCAGTACACAGCCGGCAGCCCCTGTACACAGCCGGCAGACCCTGTACACAGCCGGCAGACCCTGTACACAGCCGGCAGCCCCTGTACACAGCTGGCAATCCCTGTACACATCCTGCAGCACCTGTACACGGCTGGCAAACCCTGTAGGCACATCACCCTGTTCATGTATTCACTTTTCTACACACTGGATCTTGCTGTGCGAATTTACAACAGTGATGAGAGCTGGACTGTGCACATCCATACTCACGTTATTCTACAGATGCCCAGTAGAGAGCATCGTGAAAGGCTGCATCACTGCGTGGTGTGGAAACTGCACTGCAGCGGACAGGGCAGACTCCGCAATTGGCAGTCAAAACTGCCCAATGCATCACCAGCACCAGCCTACCCACCACCAAGGGCATATATACAGAATAGTGCCAGAAAAGGGCTAGTAATATCATGAAGGATCCCACCCACCCTACTCATGGACTGTTTGTCCCACTCCCATCAGGGAGGAGGCTACATAGCATCCACACCTGGACCAGCAAACTCGAAAACAGTTACCCTCCCCGAGCAGTAAGACTGAACCACACTTCCACCCACTAACCCTCCCCTCGACACCTCCAACCACCACTACTTAATAACTTCCTGTCAGAATTACCTTATGCAAAAATACTCCTGTGCCTATCATCACTTAATGGGCATACAATCGATGTATAAAGCTATACTATTTATTTATAAAAAAATGAGAAATTCTGCAGATGCTGGAATTCCAGAGCAATGCACTGAAAATGCTGGCGGAACTCAGCGGATTAGGTAGCATCTATGGAGCGCAATAAGCAGTTGACATTTCAGTCCCGAGGAAGGACCTCGGTCTGAAACGTTTACTGTTTATTAATTTCCCATAGATGCTGCCTGACCTACTGAGTTATTCCAGCATTTTGCATGTGTTGTTATGTATTTGTATTTATTGTGCACTTTTATTATTACGCTCTTTATCTTGTCAATTGTGTTTTTTTGTGCTGCATTGGATGCAGAGTAACAATAATTTCTTTACACTTGTGTATTGGAAATGACATTAAACATTAAAATATCTTGAGTTGTGATGTTCACACTGTTATTCCTTGGCCTTGAAGAGAAATGTTGCAAAGGACAATTCTTCCTTCACCTCATTCTTTCCAGTCAGTGAGCACTGAGTCTCTTTCTGGAGCAGCCGTGTGATGGCCAGGATCACTCAGAGTCTGAGCTAATTTCAGAACTGTGGGCCACTCTTCACCACCCTTGTCTGAGCTGCTCAGTGAACTTCCTGTACCAGCACGTCTCAGAGGCCGGCCAGCTGAAACCAGTCAGGAAGAGTATCTCATTCTCTCCCCTGCTAAGTAGGTCACCATCTGTCAGTTGGAAGAACAGAGCTGTGCCATGGCCCTGTTGGGTTTGAGTGAGCTCGGTAGCAATGTTTTAAAATCAGATTCCAGTCTTTCCATGTGTGGCATCGAACTCTCTCACCCTGCTGATCTGTCAGGTTTGCTGGATCTGGTTCATTTCAAAAGCTTTTCAAATTAACCCAGATGGGTTGTTTTCTCCGCTTTACTCCTGTGACTGCCAGACTTTGCACTGCAACCAGTCAATAAAGGTCAGTCGCAACATTCTTCGGTACTTCCTCAAGTTAGCCTGCTGACTCTGTTTTGTAGATGGGCACAGTGTTACACTGAGTGCTTTTTGTACTTAACAGAGTGGCCACTGAGGGAATATTGGTGGTCTTCTTCTGCTGCGGCACTTCAGGTTTAGGGTTTGATGTCTGTCTTCAGCACACCAATTTTGTAATTCGTGGTTATTTGAGTTACTGTTGCCTCCTGTCAGCTTCAACCAGCCTGGCTATTCTCCTCTGACCTTGCTCATTAGCAAGGTATAGTCGCCCACAGACCTGCTGCCCACTGGATGTTTTTTGTTTTTCACACGATTCTCTGTAAACTCTAGAAGCTGTTGTGTGTGAAAACCTCAGGACATCAGCAGTTTCTCAGACTCAAACCACCCCATCCGGCTCCAACAATCATTCCACAGTTAATGTCACTTCGATCACATTTCCTTCGCATTCTGTTTGGTCTGAACAACAACTGAACTCCTTGGCCATGTCTGCATGCTTTTCTGCATTGAGTTGCTGCCACATTATTGGATGATAAGATATTTACATTAATAAGCAGGGTATAGCTGTACCTAATAAAGTGGCCTCTGAGTGTAGGTGGACTTCAAAGCAAACTGTGGCTAGGTACGGGGCCTCTTCGGCACTCTGATCATTCACAGAGTGATGTGACAGATAACTCAGGCTATGCAATAACCAGCCTGATTGGAGCAAACCGAGCAACATTCAATAACATTACTATTCATCAATCCTTCAAGAGCCTGGGCAGTCACAATGAAGCAGAAGCTTCACTGGGGCAACCTATATAGGAAACACAGTTGATACTAGAAGCAGATAGAGAGAACATCCTGTCACAACTGAATCATCATCTGACATCTCAAAATCTTTTCACCATCCTCAAGACACAGGTCTGAACATGGAACATAGAAGAATATGGCACAGAAACAGGCCTTACTCTTTCAGCTCACTTTCTCTGTGGTAATCAATTTTCTCTGGGTATGTGTAAGTCCAACGTTCATGAAACTCAAGAAAACCAAGAACAATGCAGGTGGCTTGATTATCGCTCCATGCCTCACTCTAGACTAGGGAGTTCTTGATTTTTTCCGAACTTCTCCATCTCTCTCTGTAAATCAGAGAGTCCCCAACCTTCTCCATCCCTCACTCAAAACCTGGGCTTCACAATCTTCTCTATCCCTCACTCTAAACCAGGAGTTCCCAACCTTGTCCATCACTCACTGTAAACCAGAAGTTTTCCTGCCTTCTCCATCGCTCACTCTAAAGTTTAGATTCCAGACAGTATTTCCTTCTCATTCTACGCTCTTGGCTACAGTGTGTGCTGTCTCAAAACTAAACGTCAGTTTAGTATGTGTATGTCACCATATACTATGTATGTGTATGTCACCATATACTATTCTGAGATTCATTTCCTTGCAGGCATTTACTGGAAAATAAAGATATATAATCCTTTGCTCTCTGTAAACCCATGACTGTGTCACCACCCACAGCTCCAACCTGCTAAGTAAATTTGCTGATGATACTACATTGATTGACCTCATCTCAAACAATAACGAGGCAGCCTACAGAGAAGTAGTCATCACCCTGACACAGTGGTGTCAAGAAAACAACCTCTCTCTCAATATAATAAAAACAAAGGAGCTGGTTGTGGACTACAGGAGGAATGGAGACAGGCTAACCCCTATTGACATCAAAGGATCTAGGGTTGAGAGGGTGAACAGCTTTAAGTTCCTCAGCATCCACATCACCGAGGACCTCACGTGGTCTGTACATACCGGCTATGTGGTGAAAAAGGCACAACAGCATCTCCTTCATCTCAGACGGTTGAAGAAGTTTGGTATGGACACCCAAATCCTGAGAACTTTCTACAGGGGCACAATTGTCTGGCTGAATCACTCCCAGTATGGGAACTGTACTTCTCTCAATCGCAGGACCCTGCAGAGAGTGGTGCGGACAGCCCAGCGCATCTGTAGATGTGAACTTCCCACTATTCAGAACATTTACAAAGACAGGTGTGTAAAAAAGGGCCAGAAGGATCATTGTGGACCCGAGTCACCCCAACCACAATCTACTCCAGCTGCTACCATCTGGGAAGTGGTACTGCAGCATAAACGCCAGGACCAACAGGATCCGGGACAGCTTCTTCCACCAGGTCATCAGACTGATTAACTCATGCTGATATAATTGTATTTCTATGTTATATTGACTGTCCTGTGTACATACTATTTATTACATATTACTATAAATTGCACATTGCACATTTAGACGGAGACGTAACATAAAGATTTGTACTCCTCATGTATGTGAAGGATGTACGTAATAAAGTCAATTCAATATATAGCAAAGACTGAGAACAACCAATGAGCAAAAGAAGGTAAATTCTGCAAATAATAAAAATCATAAATAAATATATTCTGATTGTAAAAAGTAGTAAATACTGACAGCTGCCTACATCCCCCCCACCCCGCCCAGGCAGACGTGGAGTGTGCTCTGAACATATTGTATGCCAACATCAGTGAACTTGAGACCAGGTATCCGGAGGCTTAGCTCATTACATCTGGGGACTTTAACCAGGCCAAACTCAGAAAGGCACTGCCAAAGTTATACCAACATGTCTCCTGCCCCACTAGAGGCCCAAATATACTTGACCACTGCTACACAGCAGCCAAGGCTGCCTACTGTTCCATCCCACGACCTCACTTAGGAAAATCGGACCAACTCCCATACTCCTCCTCCCAGCTTACAAACAGAAACTGAAGCAGGAGGTCACGGTGTCAAAAGTAGTGTCGCGTTGGACGGAGGAAACGGATGAGGTCCTCCATGACTGCTTTGAATCGGTGGACTGGTTAGTATTCACGGACTCGGCAGCTAACCTCGATGAGTATGCCTCAGCTGTCACGGACTTTATCTGGAAATGCACCGAGGACTGTGTCTCGCAAGACGATCCGGGTATTCACTAACCGGAAACCTTGGATGAATTATGAGGTCAAGTCCCTTTTGAAGGCTAGAGCTGCGGCTTTTAGGTCCGGGGATACCAGTTGCTACACGGAATCCAGGTGTGAACTCCGGAAAGCCATTAAGGGCGCCAAGAGGCAATATCGAGCTAAGTTGGAAGCCCAGGCTAACCAGAGGGATGCCAGTAGACTATGGCAGGGTCTAAATGAGATCACCGGGCACAAAGAAAAAGCTGGGAATATCAATAACTGTGCCACTTCTCGTCCTGACGAACTTAACGTATTCTACGCAAGATTCGAACAGAAGAGGAGCGTCCCGCTCCCTCCGGATGAACTGGACCTGTTGGCATCGAGATTCATCGTCACCGAGGAGGACGTTAGAAGGGCCTTCCTGAAGATAAATCCAAGGAAGGCGATGGGCCCAGACAGGGTCCCGGGACAGGTTCTCTGGGCCTGTGCAAGTAAGCTAGCTGGAGTGTTTGCTGACATCTTCAGCTGCTCCTTGCTTCAGTCTAAGATCCCCTCGTGTTTTAAGAAGGCAACAATAATCCCGGTGCCGAAGAAGAGCAAGGTGGCATGCCTGAATGACTGTCAACCTGTGGCTCTGACATCAATTGCTATGAAGTGCTTCGAGAGATTGGTTATGGCACACATCAACCACAGCCTCAACGCTTTGCAATTCGCCTACTGGAGCAACAGGTCAACGGCAGATGCCATCTCTCTGGCCCTACATTCCTCCTTAGAACACCTGGAGAATAAAGACGCACACGTAAGGCTCCTCATCATTGTAAATAAACTGATTCCTAAGCTCCGGAACCTGGGCCTTAGCACTCAGATCTGCAGCTGGATCTTCAACTTCCTCACAGACAGGACCCAGGCTGTAAAAATAGGGGACGAGCTCTCCTCTACAATCACTCTGAGCACTGGTGCCCCACAAGGCTGTGTATTCAGTCCCCTGCTGTACTCACTGTACACCCATGATTGTGTAGCCAAGTTTCCATCAAACTCAATATATAAGTTTGGCAGATGACACCACAATTGTAGGCTGTATCTCGGATAATGATAAGTTTGAGTACAGAGAGAAAATTAAGAACCTGGTGGCATGGTGCGAAGACAATAACCTATCCCTCAACGTCAGCAAGACGAAGGAATTGGTTGTTGACTTCAGAAGGAGTAGCGGACCGCACAACCCAATTTACATCGGTGGTGCGCAAGTGGAACAGGTCAAAAGCTTTAAGTTCCTTGTGATCAATATCACAAATGACCTGACTTGGTCCAACCAAGCAGAGTCCACTGCCAAGAAGGCCCACCAGCGCCTTTACTTCCTGAGGAAGCTGAAGAAATTTGGCCTGTCCCTTAAAACCCTCACTAATTTTTATAGATGCACCTTAGAAAGCATTCTTCTAGGGTGCATCACAACCTGGTATGGAAGTTGTCCTGTCCAAGGCCGGAAGAAGCTGCAGAAGATCGTGAACACGGCGCAGCACATCACACAAACCAATCTTCCGTCCTTGGACTCACTTCACACCGCATGCTGTTGGAGCAGTGCTGCCAGGATAATCAAGGACATGACCCACCGAGCCAACACACTTTTCGTCCCTCTTCTCTCCGGGAGAAGGCTCAGCAGCTTGAAGACTCGTATGGACAGATTTGGGAACAGCTTCTTTCCAACTGTGATAAGACTGCTGAACGGATCCTGACCCAGATCTGGGCCGTACCCTCCATATATTCGGACCTGCCTCTCTGGTTTTTTGCACTACCATACTTTCCATTTTCTATTTTCTATTTATGATTTATAATTTAAATTTGTAATATTTACTATCGATTTGTACTCCAGGGAGCGGGAAGCGCAGAATCAAATATCGCTGTGATGATTGTACACTCTAGTATCAATTATTCGGCGACAATAAAGTATAAAGTAAATAAATAAATTGTAAATAAATAATACTGACAGCATGGGCTGTAGGGTCTTTGAAAGTGCTTCGATAGGTTGTGGAATCAGTTCAGTTTTGAAATGAGTGAAGTTACCCACTCCAGTTCAGTAGCCTGATGGTTGTAGGGTTACCTGAATCTGGTGGTGTGGGACCAAAGGCTCCTGTACCTCCTGCCTGATGGTCGTAAGTAGAAGAGGGCATAGCCTGGATGGTGGGCCTCTTTGATGATAGATGCTCCCTGTAAATGTGCTCAATGATGGGGAGGGCTGCGATGGATTGGGTCAGTTTATCAAATAACCTGCAGTTACTTGCCACACTTACAGCACATCCCAAAGTCAAGACCTACAAATGCAAGCTAAGAGCATCAGCAATAATCAAAGGTCGCCATATGTAATTTCCCCTTGGACTGTTCTGCAAACACTTTAGTGTTCCTGCATCACCCATGAGATCAGAATCTCAGAACTCCCTCCTAACTACTCCGTAAGAGCACCCTTACCACCTCAATCTTTCAGCACTCTCTTTACAACCACAATGAGGGATAAAGGAGAAAGACAGTGACTGCCAGCAAGGTCACAGAATATGTCAATCTGTTGGACATTCTTCAAGGAGAAGTGTTGTGTGCCCAAGGGGAACAATCTATAACACACACAAAATTCTGCAGGAACTCAGCACGTCTGGCAGTATCTGAATGAGTTCGGTTTCACTGGTGTTAAAGAGGAGGGGCAAATCAGCATTAAAAACCATGGCACCACTGACCTGGTAAAAAGGAGGTTTCACCACCAGATGAGACTATTAATTGTTGACAGTATAAACAATTGGACAAGCACAATTACAGGGAAATCAGCTTACATCTGAGGACCCAGGGACACTGATATGAAGTTCAGAGACCGGGAATTCAAGTAGTCACCTGAACACATTCAAATTAGTTTTAAGCAAAATTCAGGGATGTATTTGTTCCCTATTAAATCACAAAATGTGTCCTAATATTAATTGTTTTTAGCATTTATATGCCAAGCTACCAGGTTGCCAATTACCTCAGCTGCAAACCTGATTACTTCTAATTTGATAAGCATGGGTAACCGTTCTTGATATATTCCACTAACACTTCAATAATACATCACTCACATGCTGTTATGCAATTGCTCTGTGCAATTAAAGTACAATTCTGTGCCAGTACTGAACTCGACTCAATCTGTTGGGTAGAAATCATGTTAACTCAAGTGTGGACATAGTACTTGCTGCTTCCAAGGTCCCAATGTAAAATTAATTTATGGCAAAATATCTTTGAGTGGACAAACTTCAGAAGCAAGCTGTCACACAATTTAGCAGCTTGCAAACATGTTTCCATCCACACAGGGTTGTAAAGGTAGAGGCAACAGGGAGTTACGGTTTATTTCAGGCTCCATTATGGGATAAGCCTCCCAGGCCAACCAGGGAAAATATTCACAGATGTGTTCAAAGGCTTTCCGAAGAAAAGCAATATTCCTCGAGGATATTTAGCATGGAGAAGGGGCATTTGGGATGACACTGAACAACCAAAGGCATTGCCTTTGCAGATGTCACATACAAACAGCAGCAGGACATC
Organism: Mobula birostris; assembly: GCF_030028105.1. NCBI lineage: Eukaryota > Metazoa > Chordata > Chondrichthyes > Myliobatiformes > Myliobatidae > Mobula > Mobula birostris. The sequence continues at coordinate 169,141,243 of NC_092377.1, read as the reverse complement.
AGACCACCTCTAATGGACCATCCCCATGGACTCTTGGGGAAATTTAATGAGGAGAAGGAGCATTTAGGATGATACTGGACAACTTGACGGCAGTCGAAATAGATCTCCTATTTTTTTATCCATTCAAGTTATGTGAACTTCACACTTAATACCCAGCCCTAGTTGTCCTTGGGAAAATGGCGGCATTACATTCCTAAACCATAGCATAAGTTCAAAGTTCAAAATACTGAAGCAGTAGTTTGTTTTGGTGTAATGTTGGATTCCAACAGGAGTTTGGCAGTGGAGCACAGTGGCAAATGTCAGCAAAACCCAGACATCTTACATCACGGGTGCAAAGGTCCCACATTTACAGGGCTGAATACTGGTGGTTCTGAACAGAAGTAACAAGAGCGGCCCAGTGTTGGTCCAATATATTGTGGTCTGAGAAACACGCCTTTCTAAAAGGGTAGCTGCAGCAACACGATGAGAATTCTCAAGGATGGAATTGGATGAATACTTGAGCAACAAATGTCACATCTTGTCAAAATTTACTACTTATATTCCCACTGTACACAGATGCATTGATCCTTTGAGGTAATTCCTGAGCAGTCCTTCATACAAAGTTGCAAAGCATCAGATTTTTTTCCTCATTATCTGAAATAATATCCAAAACTAAATACCAAAGTGAAAAAAATCATCTAATTGTACCTTATGAATCATGTTCACTGATTTGGTTTTTAATAGTTTCACTGAAAGTCTCAACGACTTATCAGCTGGACGTGTGCACTGAAGTTCAGCGATGATTCACGGTTTAGAGATTTCCCTCGGTAGACATTGATCATGGTAGGGTACGAAGAGCTGGTTAACCAGCTGAACCTGTAAATTGCACACTGAAGTACTGATTACTCGGAAAATAAATCAAAATAAGCTACAAACTGCAAGCCCAGTGTGTCTGGGGAGCAGGACGAAATAAGTATTAGTGAAATTAGTAAGGGAAAAAATTAATGGGACTGAAATTTGATACATTCCCTGGATGTGATACCCAGATATTAGTGTTCGGAGAGAGGCAGTAATGGTGAAGGTGATTCTGATCCTGCAGAATTCCATGGATTCCATTTTAGTCTGACAGAATAGAAGATATTTATTTATTTATTGAGATACACAGCTGTAATAGGTCCTCCCAGCCCTTCAAGCTACACCACCCAGCAATGCCCCACATTAATCCTAGCCTAATCATGAGACAATTTACAATGACTAATTAACCTACCTACCAGTACGTCATTTGACTGTGGGAGGAAATCAACGCACTTGTAGACAGTGGACTTACTGGTACGTCTTTTGACTGGGAGGAAAGCAACATACTAACTCCTTGGCGACAGATGTGAGAATTGAACCCTGGTCACTGGTACTGTAAAGCACTTTGCCATGCCACCCCAAATATAATCTCACTATCTACGAGGATGTTGCCTGGACTCTTGTGGGGGGTGTTCTGTGGGAATGGAGTTACAAGGAGAGGTTGTACAGAGTAGGACTTTATTCCCTAGAACCCAGGAGATTGATGAGTGCCGTGGTAGAGGTTTATAAGATCACAAAGGACAGAGACAGGGTGAAAACACACGGTCTTTTTCCCAGAAAAAGTGTGCCAAAAAAAAAAAGAGGGCCCAGGTTTAAGATCACGGGCGAGACATTTAAAAGGAACATTGGGGGCAGCTTCTTCACACAGAGTGTGGTGCATATTTGGAATGAGCTGCCAGACATAATGGTTGAATTGGGGACATTCACAACATGTAAAGCCATTTAGATAAGTACAGATAGGAGAGGTTTAGAGGCCGAAAGGCCATATGTGAGCAAATAGAACTAACTCACTAGGCAATGCAGTCAGACCACAAGACCATAAGACATAGGAATGGAATTAGGCCATTCGGCCCATTGAGTCTGCTCTATCATTCGATCATGGCTGATTTATTTTCTCCCTTTTTCTCAGGTAAGGACACAGCTTCAGCACAGCTTTGTGAGCCAAAGGGCCTGTAGGTTTTCTATGTTTCCATGTTTCTTAACCCCATTCTCCTGCCTTCCCCCTGAAACCTTTGACGGCCTAACTAATCAAGAACATATCAACCTCCACTTTAAATATACTTAGTGACCTGGTCTCCACAGCCATCTGTGGCAATGATGAGGCTGACTGAAGGGCTTGTTTCGCTGATGTATTACCCAATGCCTGTAGTTAAAAAATAGACCAAGAGAAAAGAAGGAGACAAAAGGTCAGGTAGCTGTCAGCCAGTGGTTAGGAAGATGTTGAAATACCTCATCAGGGACATGATAACAAGCCATTTGGAAAATAATAATGGAATTTGGCCGAGCCAATATGAATTTATGAAATGGAATTCATGACTCAGGAGTCGATCGACTCGGGGACTTTGAGACTTTTTTTTTTTACCGTGCCCATGGTTTGTTCTTCATCAAATTATGGTATTGCTTTGCACTGTTGTAACTATATGTTATAATTATGTGGTTCTGTCAGTGTTAGTCTTTGGTTTGTCCTGTTTTCTATGATATCACTTTGGAGAAACATTGTATCATTGCTTAATGCATGTATGCATTTCTAAATGACAATAAAAGAGGACTGACTGTTCTCATAATCTAATCTAATCTAATGTTGAAAATCTGTTACAGCGTGAAACAGGCCATTCAATCCAACTGCTCCATGCTAGTTTCCTCCAGTATTTTGCATTAAGGTTAAAAGACTCAGAATCATCTGAGATATCTTCTGTCGCAGGTTTTACAACCAACATGATGGAAGGCTCACTGATTGTGCCAAAGCCTCAAGCCAGAGATCTTTAGAAGTGTTGGGGAATCTGCTTCATACAAAAGCCATTGAATAAACTAAAGCCATGGGTTCCTCCTTACAAAGTCAGTGCACTGTGGTCCCTTTCCTTGTCTCTTTTCGGTCACTTGTCGGAGAGGTCTTCAGCATCTGGCTGAATTCTATCTCAGAGTGAACATCTGTGTGAGAATCACTACTGTATAAAAAGATTTAACTCAATAAGCAAGAGAGCAGGGTTTCATTTAATGAAAAGATTGACATGGACATAAAGGTCCATAGGTGAACGTCAGATGGGAATCTGATAAATTTGGAGAACCTGTTAGGTTATTCTAGTTAGCTCCCCACCCCCATCCCCACACCTTCTATCTGTTACCCTCATTACTGCACTGTAAACACTTTAAATTATTGTAAAATGCCAGTTACATTGTAAATACATGTTGGCATTGATGTATTTGTACACATTTTATTCCATATCCACACTAGAACATATTCCTATGTACAGTAATTCTTTATTCTTCAGAATTGGTGAATGTTGTGTTTTTTGTTTCATGTCACAGCCTGACCAACTCACCACAGAAAATTCCTAATCCATGTAAATGCACATGGTGAATAAAGTTGCTCCTGGTCTACTTGTAGGTTTCCATCTGGAAAAGACTACGAGTAACTGTGAATGTTTATACATCCATCTCTGTGACCTTTCAAGTTCTACATGAGAGTGACCTCTGCTGTGCCACAGAGAACAAGCGGCAGTGGTGAAAGCAGAGACTGAACAACTAAAGGTCTAACCACTACCCACAGCCACCCCTTACTCTTGTCCACATTGCATAAGAATATGGGTCAGTCTTTACAAACAGCTGAACACCCACCAACAGACAACCCTTTAGGAGAACATCATATTTATTTTGAGTGGTCACACAGCTACCCTTTTAATAGAAACAGAGAAACATAGCAAACATATAGCACAATACAGGCCCTTCAGCCCACAAAGCTATGCCAATCATGTCCTTATATTAGTAATTACCTTACAGGCATCCGTTAGTCTTGTGAGACCATGGATTTGCGCCTTGGAAGGTTTCCAGGGCGCAGGCCTGGGCAAGGTTGTATGGAAGACCAGCAGTTGCCCATGCTGCAAGTCTCCCCTCTCCACACCACCAATGTTGTCCAAGGGAAGGGCATTAGGACCCATACAGCTTGGCACCGGTGTCATCGCAGAGCAATGTGTGATTAAGTGCCCTGCTCAAGGACACACACGCTGCCTCAGCCAAGGCTTGAACTAGCGACCTTCAGATCACTAGACTGATGCCTCAACCACTTAGCCACGCGCCAACACCTAGGGTTACCCATAGCCCTCTATTTTTCTGAGCTCCATGTACCTGTCTAGGAGTCTCTTAAAAGACCCTATCGTATCCACCTCCACCACCGTTGCTGGCGGCCCATTCCACGCACTCACCACTCTCTGTGTAAAAAGCTTACCCCTGACATTTCCTCTGTACCTACTTCCAAGCACCTAAAAATTGTGCCCTCTTGTGCTAGCCACTTCAGCCCTGGGAAAAAGCCTCTGACTATCCACAGGATCAATGCTTCTCATCATCTTATACACCTCTATCAGGTCACCTCTCATCCTCCATCGCTCCAAGGAAAAAGGGCCAAGTTTACTCAACCTATTCTCAGAAGGCAAGCTCCCCAATCCAGGCAACATCCTTGTAAATTTCCTCTGCACCCTTTCTATGGTTTCCACATCCTTCCTATAGTGAGGCGACCAGAACTGAGCATAGTACTCCAAGTGGGGTCTGACCAGGGTCCTATACAGCTGCAACATTACCTCTCGGCTCCTAAACTCAGTCCCACGATTGATGAAGGCCAATGCACCATATGCTTTCTTAATCACAGAGTCAACCTGCACAGCAGCTTTGAGTGTCCAATGGACTCGAACCCCAAGATCCCTCTCATCCGCTACACAGCCAAGAGTCTTACCATTAGTATTATATTCTGTCATCATATTTGACCTACCAAAATGAACCACTTCACACTTATCTGGGTTGAATTCTATTTGCCACTTCTCAGCCCAGTTTTGTATCCTATCAATGTCCCGCTGTAACCTCTGACGGCCCTCCATACTATCCACAGCACCTCCAACTATTGTGTCATCAGCAAATTTACTAACGCTATAATCCAGCTCTATAAAACTCTGGTTAGGCCACACTTGGAGTACTGTTTCCAATTCTGGTCGCCTCACTATAGGAAAGATGTGGAAGCATTGGAAAGGGTACAGAGGAGATTTACCAGGATGCTGCCTGGTTTAGAGAGTATGCATAATGATCAGAGATTAAGGGAGCTAGGGCTTTACTCTTTGGAGAGAAGGAGGATGAGAGGAGACATGATATAGGTATACAAGATAATAAGAGGAATAGATAGAGTGGATAGCCAGTGCCTCTTTCCCAGGGCACCACTGCTCAATACAAGAGGACATGGCTTTAAGGTAAGGGGTGGGAAGTTCAAGGGGGATATTAGAGGAAGGTTTTTTACTCAGAGAGTGGTTGGTGCGTGGAATGCACTGCCTGAGTCAGTGGTGGAGGCAGAGAGTGAAATTTAAGAGACTACTAGACAGGTATATGGAGAAATTTAAGGTGGGATTTATATGGGAGGCAGGGTTTAAGGGTCGGCACAACATTGTGGGCTAAAGGGCCTGTACTGTGCTGTACTATTTTATGTTCTATGTAACCCACCCCTCCACTTCTTCATCCAGGTTATTTATAAAAATCACGAAGAGTAGGAGTCCCAGAACAGATCCCTGAGGCACACCACTGGTCACCGACCTCCATGCAGAATATGACCTGTCTACAACCACACTTTACCTTCTATAGGCAAGCCAGTTCTGGATCCACAAAGCAATGTCCCCTTGGATCCCATGTATCCTTACTTTATCAATAAGCCTTGGATGGGGTACCTTGTCAAATGCCTTGCTGAAATCCATATACACTATATCTACTGCTCTACCTTCATCAATGAGGGTAGCGGACACCAACAGTATCAACAAACTCATCCGTAAGGCCAGTGATGTTGTGGGGATGGAACTGGACTCTCTGACTGTGGTGCCTGAAAAGAGGATGCTGTCCAAGTTGCATGCCATCTTGGACACTGTTTCCCATCCACTACATAATGTACTGGTTGGGCACAGGAGTACATTCAGCCAGAAACTCATTCCACCGAGATGCAAAACAGAGCGTCATAGTAAGTCATTCCTGCCTGTGGCCATCAAACTTTACAACTCCTCCCTTGGAGGGTCAGACACCCTGAGCCAATAGGCTGGTCCTGGACTTATTTCCTGACATAATTTACATATTACTATTTAATTATTTAGGTTGCAACTGTAACGAAAACCAATTTCCCCTGGGATCAATAAAGTATGACTATGACTATGACTATGACTATGACTATGTGAATAGTCACATTCTCAAAATATTCAATCAGGCTCGTAAGGCATAACTTGTCCTTCACAAAGCCATGCTGACTATTCCTAATCATATTATGCGTCTCCAAATGTTTATAAATACTGCCTCTCAGGGTCTTCTCCAACAACTTACCAACCACTAAAGTAAGACTCACTGGTTTATAATTTCCTGGGCTATCTCTACTCTCTTTCTTGAATAAAGGAACAACATCCGCAACCCTCCAATCTTCCAGAACCTCTCCCATCCCCATTGATGTTGCAAAGATCATTACGAGAGGCTCAGCAATCTTCTCCCTCATCTCCCACAGTAGCCTAAGGTGCATCTCATCTGGTCCCGGTGACTTATCCAACTTGATTCTCTCCAAAAGCTCCTTCACATCCACTTTCTTAATATCTTCATGTTCAAGCTATTCAGTCTGCTGTAGGTCATCCCTACAATCACCAAGATCCTTTTCCATAGTGAATACTGAAGCAAAGTACTCATTAAGTACCTCTGCTATCTCCTCCGGTTCCATACACACTTTCCCACTGTCACACTTGATTGTTCCAGTTCTCTCACCTCTTATCCTCTTGCTCTTCACATACTTGTAGAATGCCTTGGGGTTTTCCTTAATCCTGTACGCCAAGTCCTTCTCATGGCCCCTTCTGGCGTGCCTAATTTCATTCTTAAGCTCCTTCTTGCTAGCCTTATAATCTTCTAGATCTCTATCATTACCTAGTTTTTTGAACCTTTCGTAAGCTCTTCTTTTCTTCTTGATTTACAACAGCATTTGTACGCCATGGTTCTTGTACCCTACCATCTTTTCCCTGTCTCATTGGAACATACTTATGTAGAACTTCTTGCAAATACCCTCCGAACATTTGCCACATTTCTTCCATACATTTCCCTGAGAACATCTGTTCTCAATTTATGCTTCCAAGTTCCTCCCTGATAGCCTCATGGTTTCCCTTACTCCAATTAAACGTTTCCCTAAGTTGTCCCTCTCCAATGCTATAGTAAAGGCGATAGAATCGTGATCATTATCTCCAAAATGCTCTCCTACTGAGAGACCTGACACCTGACCAGGTTCATTTCCCAATACCAGATAAAGTACAGCCTCCCCTCTTATAGGCTTATCCGCATATTGTGTCAAGAAACCTTCTTGAACACATCTAACAAACTCCCACCATCTAAACCCCTCGTTCTAGGGACATGCCAATAGATATTTGGGAAATTAAAATCTCCCACCACAACAATCCTGTTATTATTACACCTTTCCAGAACCTGTCTCCCTATCTGCTCCTCGATGTCCCTGTTACTATTGGGTGTTCCATAAAAACACCCAGTGGAGTTATTGGCCCCTTCCTGTTCCTAACTTCCATCCACAGAAACACCGTAGACAATCCTCCATGACTTCCACCTTTTCTGCAGCCCTAACACTATCTCTGATCAACAGTGCCACGCTCCCACCTCTTTTGCCTCCCTCCCTGTCCCTTCTGAAACATCTAAAGCCTGGCACTCGAAGTAACCATTCCTGTCCCTGAGCCATCCAAGTCTCTGTAATGGCCGCAACATCATAGCTCCAAGTACATGCCCACACTCTAAGTTTATCCGCTTTGTTCATAATACTCTTCGCATTAAAATAGACACATCTCAAAATATTGGTCTGAGCACATTCCTTCTTTATCACCTGCCTATCCTCCCTCTTGCACTCTCTCCAAGCTTTCTCTATTTGTGAGCCAACCACCTCTTTCTCCGTCTCTTCAGTTTGGTTCCCAACCCCAGCAATTCTAGTTTAAACTCTCTGCAATATCCTTAGCAAACCTCCCCACCAGGACGTTGGTCCCCCTGGTGGTACCTCCACCTTATTTGCTTCTACTTCACAGGCACACAAGGACATGGAACAGTAGAGCACAGGAACAGGCCATTCAACCCCCAGTGTGGCATTAAACTAAGTAAATTAGTCATCAAATGGCCAGCTAACCTAGGACCTTGTACATACAAATGTCCATATCCCTCCATTTTCCTCACATTTATGTGCCTATCTAAACATCTTTTAAAAGTCCTGAATGTATCTGCCTCTACCAGAATTTTGTGGGTTCCAATCTTGCTTGGAGAATCGGAAACAAAATTGTAGGCTAGTAGTTTCAAATGGATTCCTGAGGCAGCACCACACAACCTGAGGTGTTTGATTTTCATGAGTTGCTAATCCTAGCTCCATCCCTCCTTTCTCATGAATACAAATAGGATGTTGATTAACACAGGGGAGTACAAAATAAGTACTTTTGTGGAGAGAGACAAGAGGCAGGGAGGGCTTCCACCTAAATATTCAAGGGTATATAACCTTCTGGTGTGTCAGTGTGGGATGTGAAAGAGGAGGTGACATTGCAACATTAATCAAGCAGTCCACAATTGTAGAATGAGTATATCTGAGAAGATTCTTTAAATGCAATAACATGGTGCACTGAAGAGCCTGCTTTTGGCACTGGATTATTCTCTGAAGGATAGATAATGGTTTCACCTTTATCCCCTCACAACTTCGCTGAAAGCAGGCTCGTCCAAACTTTAACTGCTTATTGTTTTTCTCTCAATCTCACCCAACTGAAAATAGATTCATGTTGGAGAGAGATAGAATCACAAGCAGTTTGGATTGTTTCATGCCAGGCTAGATACTTGACAGGTTTTGAGTTGCCCTAATGGAGGGAAATATTGAGGGGGTATGTCAGAGGTAAATTTTTACACGGAGAGTGGTGGGGGTGTGGACAGACTGCCAGGGGCGGTGGTCAAGGCAGATACATTAGGGACATTTAAGAAACTCTTACAAACGTTTGTAGATAGGTACATAGGCGATAGAGAAATGGAGGGTTACGCAGGAGGGAAGGGTTAGATTGATCTTAGAGTTGGTTAAAATATCAGCACAACATCATGGATTGAATAACCTCTACTGCGCTGTAGTGTTCTATGCTCTATGTTCTACATATGCTAAGATCCTGACACAATTTACACAATCCTGGGACTATCATCAGAAAGAGAAACAGGGTGACTGTTTCAGCTCTGAAGAAAGGTCGTTGAAATGTAATATTACCCCAGTTTCTCTCTCCACAGATACTGTTCAACCTGCTGAGTGTTTCTGGCATTTTAGTTTGTATTTCGAATTTCCAGAATCTGCAGTTTTTTGATGTTCAAAAGATTTAAAGTACATTTATTATCAAAGTATGTATGCAGTATACAACCCTGAGATTCATCTTCCCACTGACAACCACAAAAACAAAGGAACACCATAGATCCCATTTAAAGAAGCACATCAATGGTCTCTGGCCATTTTCACATGCTGTTGTGGGAACGCATGACAAATCTTATGCAATCGTACATTGCAAAACTGCTCCAGTGGCTAAATATGATTTTGGGATGCCCTGAGAGGGACATAATGCAAGGCTTCATTTTTGTTTGAACTGGGTCACATTTGCATGTGCTGTTTAAACTGTATCCCTCACAGCTGTCTTTGCTCAGAGTTGTACACTTTGTTAGGATTAATTCTTGTGTTATTTGGCCGTGCTTGTCGGCCAGGAATTGCAGAGGTGTAGAAAATATTTCAGTCTCAAATCCCAGCATCTCTGAAGGGGGTGAAACAACAAGGAAACAGAATATTACAGAGAGGAGAAAGAAAGTTCGACAGGGTCTGACTGTGTTGGAAGAACAGGGAGAATGGTGAAGAGAAAAGGCTCCAAGAGGATTGTTGCAAGAGGTTTCCAAAAGGATGTTGGCCAAACTCTGTTGTGAAGCAGGAATTTCAGAAAGGCTACAGAGGTTGTTGGTGTAGGAGGCAGAAATCCATGGGAAGAGTAGAAGGCTATTCCGCCTATTGAGCTGATTCTGTATTGCATTAAGATCCTGGCTGACCACAAGACACTGGAGCAGAATCAGGCCATTCAGCCCATTGAATATGCTCCACCATCTGATCATGGCTGACTTATTTTCTTCTTTAACCCCATTCTCCTGCGTTCTCCCCATAACCTTTAACACCTTTACTAACTAAGAACCTATTAACCTCTACTTTAAATATACCCAATGACTTGACCTCCGCAGCTCTCTGTGGCAATGAATTCCACATTGAACACTCTCTGACTAAAGAAACTCCTCCTCTCTTCTTTTCTAAAGGGACATCCTTGTATTATGATGCTGTGCCCACTGGATCTAGACTCTCCCACTACAGGAAACATCCTTTCCACATGTACTCTGTCTGGGTCTTTCGATATTATATAAAGGTTTCAATGAGATCCCCTGTCATTCTTCTAAACTCTAGTGAGTACAGACCCAGAGCCATCAAATGGTCCTGATACATTAACCCTTTCATTCCTGAAATGATTATCGTAAACCTCTAGACTCTCTCCAATGCCAACATATCTTTTCTTAGATATGAGGCCTAAAACTGATTTGTATATCAATTGCTGCCTTTACTTATATTCATTAATTCCAGTTTAAAAGACATCATTCAGTTTTAAACACGGTGACTGGCTTGGTCTTAGCATTACTCACTGTTTGTGGGAGAGAATCTCAGGTTTTCACAGCCTTTGACCTGAAAGTCCTGGCTCTAATTTCAGACATTGTCCCTTGTCCTAGGTTCTTTCACCCAACGCCTCTCTAATGGAAAAGTTCAGAAAAATAATTCCAAACTTCCCAGGTTCAAGTTTAATTGCCATTCAACCATACATGAAAACATCCAAATGAAAGAGTGTTCTGGGGCCAAGGTGCAAAACACAGTACCAATAGCACACAGGGCATAGCACATACAGTTACAATAGCACACGAATAGTTCCAGAACTTCAATCTTACAACTTGTATCCTGCCTCGAGATTCAAGTCTCTGCCTTGATGAATCTGTCCTGGCACTCATTCCAAAGCCAAAGTACCCATAATTTTGATAACAAGAATGCTCCTCTTGGGCTGGCTTTGTATAATTGTAGCATAACTTCTACCCCTTGTACTTCACACCTCCAGATATGCACTCAGTGGCCACTTTATTAGGTACACCTGCACACCTGCTCATTAATGCAAATATCAAATCAGCCAATCAAGTGTCAGTAACTCATTGCATAAAAACATGCAGACAAGGTCAAGAGGTTCAGTTGTTGTTCAAACCAAACATTAGAATGAATAAGAAATCTGATCTCAGTGACTTTGATCGTGGAATGATTGTTGGTGTCAGGTTTGAGTATCTCAGAAACTGCTGATCTCTCGGGTTTTCACGCACAACAGTAACTTGAGTGTACAGACAAAGGTGAGCGGCTGTTCTGTGGGAGAAAATGCCTTGTTAATGAGAGAGGTCAGAGAGAATGGCCAGATTGGTTCAAGCAGACATGAAGGTGACAGTAAATTCAAATAACCACGCATTATAACAGTGGTGTGCAGAAGAGCATCTCTGAATGCACAACACGTCAAACCGTAAAGTGGATGGGCTACAGCAGCAGAAGACCACGAACATACACTCAGTGCCTACTTTATTTGATACTGGAGGTACTTAGTAAAGCAGCCAATGAGTATACAGATTGGCGGACAATAAGTCTGCTTGATTGTTTTCTAAAATTAAAAATTTTTAAAAAAACTATTGTTGTGCTGATTATCTGCTGAACATTGTGGGTACAGGACAGTTAGTCCTGACGAAGGGTCTCTGCCTGAAACATCGACTGTACCTCTTCCTAGAGATGCTGCCTGGCCTGCTGCATTCACCAGCAACTTTGATGTGTGTTGCTTGAATTTCCAGCACCTGCAGAATTCCTGTTGATTGTGGGTACCCTATTTATTTATTTAGAGATAGCTCAGACCTTCGAGCCGCACCATCCAGCAACTCACCTAGAGTATTTAACCTGAACTTAATCAAAGAACAATGGAAATTTACAATGAACAATTAACCTACTACCCAGTACCTCTTTGGACTGTGTGAGGAAACTGGAGCACCCTGAGAAAACCCACATGGTCCCAGGAGGAAAAACATACAAAGTCCTTACAGACAGTGCCAGAATTAAACTCTGAACTCTGGAACATTCTGAGTTCTAACAGTATGACACTAACTGCTATGCTACCATGCTGTCGGAATGCATGATGACACTTGCAGGCTGCCCCCAGCACATCCTTGCCTGTGTTGGTTGTAAACACAAACGGCACATTTCACTGTATGTTTCGACGTACGTGTGATCAATAAATCTGAATCTAAATCTTAAATAGTAAAAGAAAATACTGGAAACACTCAGCCTATCACGCAGCTTCTAAGGAAAGAGAAACAGTATTGAAGGATCTCCATCAGAATAGTTCTGATTCTTTCCTGGAGCTGTCAGTGATATTTTAATGAGCAATAGATGACTAAATTGGTTTGGATATCCAGGATTATTTATAACTATTTAACAGAAACATCTTTCTGTTGTTTCTAAGTGTGAAGTGGATTACTTGCATTTGACTTTACCAAAATCTATTTGAAATAGTTTTGTACCATTGTTTAATGCGTTAAAGCCTCGTTATAATTTACAGACCCACATTTATAGATCAGCCTCCAGCTGCAGACAGCAAAGTTTGATATAATCAGTAGCTCAACATAATTATCACTAATACCTGAAACTCTGACATCCTGATCTGTGTCTCTCTAACTAATATCATTCTGCAAGCCCACAGGTCACTCTGTTATTACAGGGTGGGTAGGAAAGACTCAAAGCTGTGATGAATCAATCCTGTTCATCAGAGAGAAGACCTGCTAATTCAGGTATGAAGCAATCATTCCGAGCGGGTCAGTTTATCAAAGTTCCTTGCTGAACTCGGACAACCAGGTGTTTGAAAAGAAAGACGCATGGCTGTATGCAAATGTGGCGTTCACCTCTTTCCAAGTAAATTATCATGCCAGAATGGTAATTTAAAACATCTAATTACTGTCACAGCTCCAGATGAGTGTAGGAGGTTATAAAAAGACTAGTCAGCCTTGATTTCTTCTCTTTGCAATCCTATTACATTTGCATCTCATTTCCACAGGCCCTTTCTCCATCACCCAAGAAGCAAACACCAAATGTTTATTTCTCATTTCCAGTCTTTACCACAGGATTATAAAACTTATAGTTAGTTTTAGTGAGGTGACTGGCTATGGGGAGCAGTATTCTATTTGAGAACACTCTTGCACAATTTATACCAAACTCTAAGTCCCTGTGGGCGGAAGTTAGAAACAGGAAGGGGTCAATAACTGGGTGTTTTTTACAGACCACCCAATAATAACAGGGACATTGAGGAACAGATAGGGAGACAGATTCTGGAATGGTGCAATAATAACAAGGTTGTTGTGATGGGAGATTGTAATTTCCCCAATGTTGATGGCATCTCCCTAGAGCAAGGGGTTTAGATGGGGTGGAGTTTGTTAGGTGTGTTCAGGAGGGTTTCCTGATACAATATGTAGATAAGCCTACAAGAGGAGAGGCTGTACTTGATCTGGTATTGGGAAATGAACCTGGTCAGGTGTCAGTTCTCTCAGTGGGAGAGCATTTTGTAGATAGTGATCACAATTCTATTTCCTTTACTATAGCATTGGAGAGAGATGGGAACAGACAAGTTAGGAAAGCGTTTAATTGGAGTAAGGAGAAATATGAAGCTATAAGGCAGGAACTTGGAAGCATAAATTGAGAACAGATGTTCTCAGGGAAATATATGGCAGAAATGTGGCAAATGTTCAGGCGATATTTGCATGTCGTACTGCATAGGTACGTTCCAATGAGACAGGGAAAGGATGGTAGGGCACAGGAACCGTGGCGTACAAAGGCTGTTGAAAATCTAGTCAAGAAGAAAAGAAAAACTTATGAAAGGTTCAAAAAACTAGGTAATGATAGACATCAAGAAGATTATGAGGCTAGCGGGAAGGAGTTTAAGAATGAAATTAGGAGAACCAGAAGGGGTGATGAGAAGGCCTTGGTGAGCAGAATTAAGGAAAACCTCAAGGCATTCGACAAGTATGTGAAGAGCAAGAGGATAAGACGGGAGAGAATAGGAGCAATCAAGTGTGACAGTGGAAGAGTGTGTATGGAACCGGAGGAGACAGCAGAGGTACTTAACAAATACTTTGCTTGAGTATTCACTATAGAACAGGATCTTGGCGATTATAGGGATGACTTACAGTGGACTAAAAAGCTTGAGAATATAGACATTAAGAAAGAGGATGTGCTGAAGCTTTTGGAAAGCAGCAAGTTGGATAAGTCTCTGGGACCGGACGAGATGTACCCCAGGCTACTTTTGGAGGCGATGGAGGAGATTGCTGAGCCACTGGGCAATGATCTTTGCATCATCAATAGGGATGGGAGAGTTTCTGGAGGATTGGCAGTTGCAGATGTTGTTCCTTTATTCAAGAAAGAGATTAGAGATAGCCCAGGAAATTATAGACCAGTGCGTCTTATTTCAGTTGTTGGTAAGTTGATGGAAAAGATCCTGAGAAGCAGGATTTATGAACATTTGGAGATGCATAACATGATTAGGGATAGTCAGCATGGCTTTGTCAAAGCCAGGGCATGCCTTACGAGCCTGATAGAAGTTTTTGAGGATGTGACTAAACACATTGATGAAGGTAGAGCAGTAGATGTAGTGTATATGGATTTCAGCAAGGCATTTGATAAGGTGCCCCATGTAAGGCTTATTGAGAATGTAAGGAGGTATGGGATCCAAGGGGACTGTACTTTGTAGATCCAGAACTGGCTTGCCCACAGAAGGCAAAGAGTGGTTGTAGATGGGTCATATTTTGCATGGAGGTCGGTCACCAGTGGTGTGCCTCAGATATCTGTTCTGGGACCCCTTCTCCTCGTGAATTTTATAAATGACCTGGATGAGGAAGTGGAGGGATGGGTTAGTAAATTTGCTGATGACACAAAGGTTGGGGATGTTGTGGATAGTGTGGAAGGCTCCCAGAGGTTACAGCGGGACATCGATAGGATGCAAAACTGGGCTGAGAAGTGGCAGATGGCGTTCAACCCAGATAACTGTGAGGTGGTTCATTTTGGTAGGTCAAATATGATGGCAGAATATAGCATTAATGGTAAGACTCTTGGCAGTGTGGAGGATCAAAGGGATCTTGGGGTCCGCGTCCATAGGACGCTCAAAGCTGCTGCACTGGTTGACTGTGTGGTTAAGCAGTCATATGGTGTGTTGGCCTTCATCAATCGTGGGATTGAGTTCAAGAGCCGAGAGGTAATGTAACAGCTATATAAGACCCTGGTCAGACCCCACTTGGAGTACTGTGTTCAGTTCTGGTCACCTCACTACAGGAAGGATGTGAAAACTATAGAAAGGGTGCAGAGGAGATTTACAAGGATGTTGCCTGGATTGGGGAGCATGCCTTATGAGAATAGGTTGTGCCTTTTCTCCTTGGAGCGGGGGCGGATGAGAGGTTACCTGATAGATGTGTATAAGATGATGAGAGGCAGTGATCATGTGGATAGTCAGAGGCTTTTTCCCAGGGCTGTGTACCTATCCAGGATCTTTTAAGAGATCCTGGATAGGTACACAGAGCTCAGAAAAATAGAGGGCTTTGGGTAACCCTAGGTAATTTCCAAAGTAAGTGCATGTTCAGCACAGCATCATGGGCTGAAGGGCCTGATTTGTGCTGTAGGTTTTCTATGTTTCTACTTCTGAGGTACGAGTACAGTACAGACCCAGGATTAGTCAAGATGGAAATTCGTGCCTAGGATGGGCATGGTAACTGACCGAGGAAATTGAGAGTAATTGCTTCTGGTGCCTGTTACTGCTTGTCCAAAGTTCAAAGTTCAAAGTAAATTTATTATCAATGTGTGTGTGTATATATATATATTTTACCATATGCAACCTTCAGATTAACTTTCTTGTGGGCAATCACAGTAAATAGAAAGAAACACAATAAGATCAAGAGTTAAAAAATACACGTACACTAAGGCGTTAACTGTCCTGTGCTATCAGCAGTGGGAAAATGCACACAATAGAGATGGACAAACAACCAACATGCAAAAGACAAAGAACTCTGAAAATACGAAAGTAAATAAATAATCAATAAATATCAGGAACATAAGTTGAGTCTTTGAAAGTGAGTCCATAGGTTGTGGAATCAGTTGTGTGTTGGGGTGAATGAAGTTATCCCCTCTGACAGCCTAATGGTTGAGGGGTGATGCTTGTTCCTGAAACTGGAGGTGTCAGACTTGATAGCAGCAGTGAAAGGAAAGCTTGACCTGGATGGTTGGGATTGATGATGGAGGCTGATTTTGTGCACACTTGGCTGCTGGTCACTAGGGGGTCTCATCAGATATTAACCAGAAACTTGGGTAATAGACCATGAAGACCATAAAATATACAATCAGAATTGGAGCATTCGGCCCAACGAATTGGCTCTGCCATTTCATCATAACTGATCCATTTCCCCTCTCAACCCTATTGCCTTCCTTCTGATAACCTTTCACATCCTGACTACTGAAGAACCTATCAACCTCTGCCCTAAATATACTCCATGTCTTGGTCTCCAGAGTGGACGGTGGCTGTGAATTCCACAGATCGCCACCTGCTGGCTAAAAAAATTCCACCTCATCTCATTCTAAATGGGCATCTCTCTCCATTCTGAGGCTGTGCCCTCTGGCCCGAGACTTTGTTGTGGCTATCCCTCGGGGTTGAGGATGATGGTCTACGTTCTGTTGATCTACTTATGGGTTCTCAAGTGGCTTATGAGTCCAACCTTGGCTTTGAAAGTTCTTCCATATTCAGGACAGGTAGTTCCAGAGGGCAGATCAGGCTTTGGTTGTTGCTGCCTCTCTTTCCAGTTTCTTCTCTTTTCTTCTAATTCTGCACATCTGTTGGTTTCGAAAGTTGCTGTTCCTTCTCTGATGATGGCTTGCCAGAGTTTCCTGTCCTTGGCATTGGTTTCCCAATTGTTGATGTTGATGTTACATTTCTTCACGTTAGCTTTTAAGACGTCTTTGCATCTCTTCTGTTCTCCACCTCTTTTACGTTTGCCTTCTTTAAGCTGGGAGTAGAAGATTTGTTTCAGCAGACGTTCGTCTTTCATCCGAACAACGTGACCGCTCCATCTTACCCACTATAGGAATCATCCTCTCCACCACCATTCTTGGAATCATTCTCATGAACCTCTTCTGAACCTGTTCCGATGTCAACTCATTCTTTCTTAGGTAAGAGGCTGAAAACTGCTCACAGTACTCCAAGTGAGGCCTCACCAGTGCCTTATAAAGCCTCAGCATTACATCCTTGCTTTCATATTCTAGTCTTCTTGAAATGTGGCAACATTGCAATTTATAATTTAATTATAATTTATTATAATTAACTGTGTTCCCTGGAACTTCAACTTGTTTGTGAACTTCAATCCCATGACTATAGGCCTACATGGTTCAGGCAACAAGTTTCAGTTGGCACCTATGCTCCAGCATTAGGAGAATGCCATCTGCTCCTGGCCAGTAAGTCTCTGACTCTGTGCACCTCAAGGTGAGCTCATTGCTGGACTTCTCAAGCTTACCTTTGGTTCAAAGTTCAAAATTCAAAGTAAATCTATTAACAGCGTATTTATTAACTCAGTGGCCACTTTCTTAGGTACTGAGTGTACCTAATAATTGAAGCCTACCTGAAGCTTCCGGTTTGGTCGCTGGCCGCTCGACCATGGTTTTCGGTCGGGCGCCGGACGCTTGGAGAGATTCAGCAGGGGCAGGTGCCCGATGCTTGGCCAGGGGCTGTGGTCGAGTGGTCGGCGACTTCGGTCGGCTCCCCCACCGGAGTTAGTCTGGTGAGGAGGGTGTGAGGACACCCAGCAGGACTGGAAAAAACAAGACCTGACAAAGGGTGGATGAGCTCCTTGTGAGCCAACAGCCATCTTCCGTGGAAGAGATTAAGGCCTCACCACGTGTCTATGAATCGTGTGCTCTGCACCTAGTTAGAAGAGACATGATGAGCTTGGGTGCTGCACCGTGTGCCTGGACCTGCCCAAGGCCTCCGCCTAAGGAAGGGCCGAGTTCAAAGAAGTGGCCGCGGCTGGAGGCCGACACGGCCTCGGGCTCAAGTTTGGCAGGGGCGGCGGCGGGTGGTGCCAGCGGGAACAAACTGGAGAAGAGGCTGTACTCGGTGCTGTCGCAAGATCGAAGAAGATGGAGGTGCATAGCCACCAACCCCGGATTCAGGACGGCACCCACTGACTGACTGACTGTACCTAATAAAAGTATGTTCATGGTCTTCTGCTGCTGTAGCCCACCCACTTCAACTTCCAATGTGTTGTGCATTCAGAGATGCTTTTCTGCACAGCACTGTTGTAATGTGTGATTATTTGAGTTATTGTTGTCTTCCTGTCAGTCTGGCCATTCTCTTCTGCCCTCTCTCATTAGCAAGATGTTTTTGTCCACAGAACTGCCACTCACAGGATGTTATTGTTTCTCACACCATTCTCTGTAAACTTTACAGACTGTTGTACATGAAAGTCCCAGGAGATCAGCAGTTTCTGATTTACTCAAACCACCTGGTCTGGCACCAACAATCATTTCATGGTCACTGTTACATTCCTTCCCCATTCTGATATTCAGTCTAAACAAAATATGAACCTATTGACCATGTCTGCATGCCTTTATGTATTGAGTTGCTGCCACATGATTGGCAGATTAGATACTTATAGTCATAGTCATACTTTATTGATCCCAGGGGAAATTGGTTTTAGTTACAGTTGCTCCATAAATAATGAATAGTAATAGAACCACAAATAGTTAAATAGTAATATGTAAATTATGCCAGTAAATTATGAAATAAGTCCAGGACCAGCCTATTGGCTCAGGGTGTCTGATCCTCCAAGGGAGGAGTTGTAAAGTTTGATGGCCACAGGCAGGAATGACTTCCTATGACGCTCTGTGCTGCATCTTGGTGGAATGAGTCTCTGGCTGAATGTACTCCTGTGCTCAACCAGTACATTATGTAGTGGATGGGAGATATTGTCCGAGATGGCATGCAACTTGGACAGCATCCTCTTTTCAGATACCACCGTCAGAGAGTCCAGTTCCATCCCCACAACATCACTGACCTTACAAGTGAGTTTGTTGATTCTGTTGGTGTCTGCTACCCTCAGCCTGCTGCCCCAGCACACAACAGCAAACATGATAGCACTGGCCACCACAGACTCGTAGAACATCCTCAGCATCATCCTGCAGATGTTAAAGGACCTCATGCATGCATTAACAAGCAAGTGTACAGAACTACTGTACCTAATAAAAAAGCCATCAGATACTACCTTGAGATTCATTTTCTTGTAGACAGTTGCACTTGGAGTACTGTGAGCAGTTTCAGACTCCTTAACGAAGAAAGGATGTGCTGATGTTGGAGATGGATCAGAGGAGGAATGAAATGGTTAACAAATGAGGAGCATTTGAAGGCTCTGGGGCTGCACTCACTAGAGCTTACAATAATGAATGGCCTGGATAGAGTGGACAGACAGAGGATGTTCCCTGTAGTGGCGAAGTCTAGGACCAGAGAGCACAGCCTCAGAATAGAAGGATGTCCATTTAGGACACAGCTAAGGAGGAATTTGCTGAGACAGAGGATGGTGAACCTGTGGAACCCATTGACACAGATGGCTGTGGAGGACAAGTCATTGGTTATATTTGAAATGGAGGTTGACAGGTTCTTGATTAGTCAGGACATCAGATTTCATGGGGAGAAGGCAGGAAGATGGGATTAAGTGAGATAATAAATCAGCAATAATGAAATGGTGGAGCAGACTCAGTTGACTGAATGGCCTAATTCTGCTCCTATTTTACATGGTCTAATGAAAGGAAAATAAAGAAATACTACAGAATTTATGAAAGCTATGGTGGAAAAGGGTGGATTAAAATGTCAGTAACAGGAACAACACAGAGATGCCCCCAGTGTGCTTTCAACAGCAGTAGCTCCAACATCACTGGTGAGTCGCATCATTGATACACCTATCATTTAACACGGGCGATGATAAAACTAAAATAAGAACAGAAAAGCTCGACTGGCAACATCTCCTTCAGCACAGGTGCACCACAGGGCTGTGTGCCCAGCCACCTGCTCTGCTCGCTTTACACTTGTAGCTAAGCACACTTCCAATGCAATATTCAAGGTTGCTGATGCCACCACTGTTGTGGGCCGAGTCAAACGTGGTGACGGATTAATACAGAGGAGGGATTGAAAATTTTGCAGAGTGAAGCCACAACAACAAAGTGTCACTCAATGTCAGCAAGACCAAGGAGCTGATACTGACTACAGGAGGACGATGTCACTACCATGGATTCCACAGCGCAGTAGATACGGCAATTGCGTTTGTGAATATGCACGTGTCAGCTAATTATTATTTTATTGTGATATTATTTAACTCCATACTTGTCGTTGGAGTGCTTGTTGAGACTTGGACATAGCACAGCAACGCTTCATTGCCTGTTTGCATTCGGCCTTGCCTGAGAAGTTGGACTGTCAAGTCAACTGACTCTGAACAGTAGCGGTATTCATTTAATATTTAGTTGTTCTTTTCAGCCGCAGTGTAGGTTTCATTTTCCAGTTGAGAGTTTTAGTTAATGGCCCTGTTCGTGCTAGCGTTTATTGTTTTCTCTTCCCTCTAACACTGTTCGTATTAAAGTTTTGTGAACTATCGACCCACTTCAGTGTCTCTCACTCTGCACTTGGACCATATCTGAACCTGGTGGCAGCAAGTCTCAAACACACAAAGGTGAACCCAGCAGAGAGAGAGAGCAGCTGACCTTGGCCGTGAGATTCATTGGTCAGGTAGGAGACAAGCTACAGGCAATGGAATCTATTCTCAGTGAAATTACAGAGGCAATGAGGCAGATAATCTCGTCCCGACAGGCCCAGTCTCACTTGGAGGAACAGGTATCGTCCCTAGCTGCAACTGTTCAACAGCTCACCACAAAAAATCAGACACGGGTGTCTGCGATTTCCACACTCACGGCTGCCTTCCACGAATTTATTGTGAACAGCATGCATCAGCTGACAGCCATTAATGTTCTTGCCAATGCAATTCAACAGCCTCAGGCCACATTAGTCCCACTCCCAGCATTTTCTGCTGCCCCGACAATCTCTGCTACTCACTTCACACTGCACGCTGTCGGAGCAGTGCTGCCAGGATAATCAGGGACTCGACCCACCCAGCCAACACACTTTTTGTCCCTCTTCAGGAAGGCTCAGGAGCTTGAAGACTCACATGGCCAGATTTGGGAACAGCTTCTTTCCAACTGTGGTAAGACTGCTGAACGGATCCTGATCCGGATCTGGGCCGTACCCTCCGAATATCTGGACCTGCCTCTCGGTTTTTTTGCACTACCTTACTTTCCATTTTTTCTATTTTCTATTTATGATTTATAATTTAAATTTTTAATATTTACTATGGATTTGTAATCCAGGGAGTGGGAAGCGCAGAATCAAATATCGCTGTGATGATTGTACGTTCTAGTATCAATTGATTGGCGACAATAAAGTATAAAGTATAAAGTATAATGCTCCTGCTCTGGTGCCCGGACCAGAGCCGACTCCCATGTCCGTACAGGAACCGAGTATTCCACCACCAGGCAGATATTCTGGTGATCCCGGTGGCTGCAGGAATTTTATTACCCAATGCGAGCTGACATTCCAAGCCCAGACTGGTCGTTTCGGTGATGATGCGCAAAAATTGGTGTACATGGTCAATCTTCCTGACGGACCTCCACTCAGCCTGTTCAACACTCTACGGTACCAAGGATACCCCACAGCCCAGTCAGTCCGACAATTCGTGGCGGAGTTAAGGAGGGTTTTTGATCTTCCAGTACGGGGTCAGGAAGTTGCCCACTGAGATCTCTCATCACTGCCTTCCAGCGTGGACTGAATGCAGGGGTCCGGCATGAGATCACTGTCTGGGATGAGTAGGATAGTCTGGATGACTTGATAAATCTGGCTATTTGGGTTGACGACCAGGTGACTGAGTGGCACAGGGAAAGAATATTTTAAACTTCCTCTGCGCCGCCTGATCATTGTCTTTCCTCGCCGTCTCCCCCTCCCTCACCATCCAGCACCCAGACCACGGGGGAGCCTGTGCAAGTGGGGTGCATGCTCCTGTCTCGGGAGGAACGAGAGCGGCGCCAGAGAACAGGTTCCTGCCTCTATTGTAGTGATCCAGGACACCTCAAAGCGTCCAGTGAAAGAGAATACCCGTCAGCAGGGAGGGGAATCCTGATGGGCCGGTTCTCTCTTCAGTCAGCTTCCCCTAATTCTGTAATGCTCGCAGCTTCCTTGTTGTGGAGATCTCAGACCCATGAACTCAAGGCATTTATCGACTCTGGTGCAGCCGGGAATCTTCTGGACATGTCTCTCGCTCAAAGATGGGGAGATATAACTCAGGGATTAAGAGAAAAGATCAACGTCAAGGCGCTGGATGGTTGACCTCTGGGAACCGGCCAGATCCACCTTTCCACCCAACCCCTCCAACTGGTGCTCGAAGGCAACCATCATGAAGAAATATCTTTCCGTCTGGTTAATTCACCTGAACTACCACTGGTACTTGGTTTCCCCTGGTTATCCCGACATAACCCATTGATCGATTGGTCTCTGAAGGTACTCCAAGAGTGGGTACTAGCATGCCTGTCTACCTGTCTGGGTCCAGCTCAAGCTCCATTCTATGAATCCCCTCCTGTGTCAGCTATGGATGTGGACCTGTCTGGGATTCCGCTTGAATATGCAGATCTCCTTGAGGTTTTCAGTAAAAGAAAGGCCACCACCCTGCCCCTACACCAGCGATACGACTGTGCCATGGATCTCCTACCTGGCACGAGTCCTCCCCAGGACCAGCTCTTTTCCCTCTCTCGGCCTGAAACGGTAGCCATCATGGAGGCATTGAGCATGGGGTTTATCCTTCCATCAACCTTGCCGGCAGGAGCGGGCTTCTATTTTGTCAGCAAGAAAGATGCCAAGCTCCAACCCTGCATTGATTATCAACCCCTGAACAACAACTTACCTTCTTCCCTTGCTGGTGTCTGCATTTGAACATCTCCAGGGAGCAACCATATTTTTCAAAATTGATCTGCGCAATGCTTACAATCTGATTCGCATAAGGGAAGGGGATGAGTGGAAAACTACTTTCAACACCTCTAATGGCCACTATGAATACCTGGTGATGCCTTTTGGACTGGCCAACACCCCACTGTACTCCAGGCCTTGGTTAACGATGTGTTCGGGGACATGTTGAACTAGTTTGTGTCTGTGTATTTAGATGACATCCTTATCTATTCCCACTCTCATCAAGAGCATGTCCAGCATTTCCGGAGAGTACTCAGACGGCTTCTTGAAAATAACCTGTACGCCAAGCCTGAAAAATGTGTATTCCATAAAGACCAGGTGTTGTTTTTGGGCTATATACTTACCCCATCCAGTGTTCAAATGGACCCTAGTAAAGTTCAGGCAGTTGCAGAGTGGCCCAAACCTTCAAGTCAAACAGGTACGGTGCTTCATGGAGTTTGCGAACTTTTATCGCCACTTCATCCGAAATGTACTAACCAAGAAGACCTCGGCAGGATTCCATTGGACGGACGATGCTGACCAAGCATTTTCAGAGCTAAAGTGACATTTCACCGCTGCCCCGCTGCTGCAACACCCAGACCCATATCAGCCATTCATTGTCGAGGTGGATTCATCTGATGTCGGCATTGGAGCTGTTCTCTCTCAGCACTCATCTGCGGATAGCCGGGTGCACCCTTGTGCCTTTCTTTCCCGTTGCTTGACTCCGGCCCAGAGGAATTATGATTTTGGGAACCGGGAGCTTCTGGCTGTCAAGGAGGCCCTGGAGGAATGGGGACACTGGCTGGAGGGGGCAGAACATCCATTCTTGGTCTGGACAGATCACAAGAACCTCTCCTAAATTCAGGATGCTAAGAGACTCAACTCTCATCAAGCCCGGTAGGCTCTCTTCTTCACACAGTTCAACTTCATCCTCACTTATCGTCCTGGCAGCAAGAATACAAAAGGCCGACACTCTTTCCTGGCAGTTCGACGGATTTGAGGACAATGACGATTCAGAGCCCATTCTTCCTCGCTCATGTATCACTGCTCCAGTGATCTGGGGAATAGAGGCAGAGGTGAGGCCCGCCCAACAATCAGATCCAGGCTTGGATGGCGGACCTCCTAACCAGCTGTTTGTCCTGACTGCGGTGCCTTCCAAAGTGTTGGAATGGGGTCACTCCTCCCATCTGGCTGGACATCTGGGAATTCAACGGACTCAGGAGTTTATAAAGAGACAATTTTGGTAGCCATCTATGTCCCCGGATGTCCACGACTTTGTATCTGCCTGTCCCACCTGTGCTCGGAACAAGACATCATGCCAGCGTCCTGCGGGTCTGTTATGTCCACTGCCTGTGCCCGACCTCTCAGTAGATTTCATCACTGGTCTGCCCCTGTCCAATGGAAACACCACCATCTTGGTCGTTGTGGATCAATTTTCCAAGGCTGCCCACTTTATTGCCCTCCCCAAGCTCCCATCGGCTCGTGAGACTGCCACACTCATGGTTCAACATGTGTTCAGTCTCCATCGCTTTCCTCAAGACAGAGTGTCTGATCGTGGACCACCGTTCACTTTCTGCTTTTGGAAGGTTTTCTGCTCTCTTGTAGGAGCCACGGTCAGCCTCTCATCTGGGTTTCATCACCAATCTAATGGCCAGACTGAGAGTGAACCAGGATTTGGAGACAACCCTGCGCGTCTTGCCTCTTCCAACCCCACAGCGATGCCCACAATAACCTCCAATCGTCCTCCACCGGTATGTCTCCCTTTGAATGCTAGAAGGGATTCCAGCCCCTGCTCTTCCCTGATCAGCAGATCGACGTGGAATTCCTGCTGCTGAACAGCTGATCCAGGGCTACGAGCGCACCGGGATACGAGCCAGGGCTTCTCTGCTGCGCACCCAGAAACAACATTCCCGGCAGGCTGATCGGCCCCACTGACATGTAAGGTCATTCAAGCCAGGAGAGGAGGTCTGGTTAGCATCAAGGGATCTTCCCCTGAAAGTGGAGAGCCAGAAAGTGGCACCGCACTACGTGGGACCATTTATAATGGAAAAGGCTGTCAACAAGGTGGTATTGATTGCATCTACCAGCATCACTGAAGATCCACCCAACATTCCACGTTTCCCAGCTCAAGCTGGTTACTACCTCTCCCTGGCCCCAGTCACCCCACCTCCCCGCCTGGTAGATGGTTCCCTTGTCTATACGATGCGGCACCTCCTGGCATCTCGCCGGGCATGTGGTAAGGTCCAGTACCTTGCAGACTGGGAAGGGTATGGCCCAGACGAACGTACTTGTACAGGGATTATATTGACTGGCTGCATAAGAACATAAGAAGTAGGAGAAGGAATCGGCCATCTGGCCTGTTGAACCTGCTCCACCATTCAATAAGATCATGGCTGATCTGGCCATGGACTCATCTCCACCTACCTGTCTTTTCCCCGTAACCCTCAATTCCCCTACTATGCAAAAATCTATCCAACCTTGTCTTAACTATACTTACACTTGCAGCCTTCATTGCTTCATTGGGCAGAGAATTCCACAGATTCACCACTCTGGGAAAAACAGTTCTTCCTCATCTCCGTCCTAAATCTATTCCCCTGACCCTTGAGGTTCTGTCTCACAACCTGGTATGGAAACATCAATGCCGTTGAACAGAAAATCCTACAAAAAGTAGTGGATATGACCCGGTCCACCACAGATAAAGCCCTCCCCTTCATTGAGAACATCTACATGAAATGTCGCAGGAAAGCATCATCCATCATCAGGAACCCCCACCACCGAGACCATGCTCTCTTCTCACTGCTGCCATCAGGAAGAAGGTACAGGGGCCTCAGAACCCACACTGCCAGGTTCAGGAACAGTTATTACCCTTCAACCAGTGGGGACAACTTCACTTGCCCCATCACTGAACTGGTCCCACAACCCATGGATTCACTTTCAAGGACTCTTCATCTCATGTTTTTGATATTTATTGCTTATTTATTTCTTTTTGTATTTGCAGTTTGTTGCCTTTTACACACTGGTGGAACACCCACGTTGGTGTGGTCTTTCATTTATTCTATTATGGTTATTATTCTATAATGGATTTATTGAGTATGCCGGCAAGAAAATGAATCTCTGGGTTGTATATGGTGACACATGTGTACTTTGATAATAAATTTACTTTGAACTTTGAAATACTGAGCAACTCTGGAGAAGGGCAGAGAGCTGATGTCTGAGCTGAGTCAGACGTACCGGTGAAAGGTCATGGGGCAGAACTTGATTCTCTCTGCATGGCTCCTACCCGATGCTCCACAATCCCAACATTCTGTTTCACCACCTGTAGCTCTGCACCCTCAGGAAAGCTGAGGCAATGCACTGTCCCTCTTCCAGTCAAGATGCTGAGAAGCTGCCATTTCTGAAGGTCCTTGCTCAGACCTAGTTCTCCTTTAGGTTTGTAGGGATGGTGTTGGGGGCAGCGTAGAGAGTTAGGGGAAGGGACAGAGGTGAGGGCGAGTTAGAGATCAGTAAAGGAAGAGTCAGGGGCAGGAGACAGATTCCAGATCAAAGTATACCATGGTAGAAGGCCAGAATTCCTCATGGACAGATTTCAGGACAGCAGGTGCTAAGACAAAGACCAGCGATCCCTGTGACCAATGACCAAGTTTGGCGCACCTCATGGACGAGGACAGGATGCCCCCTATAGGTCGGCGAATCCTGGGATCAGAGATCCGTGCCAGTCGGGGTTCAAGTCAATGAGTCTGGAATCAGGAGGCCTAATGTCTAGAAGCCTGCGTGTCCAATCCAGGGACTAGAGGTGGCCTGGCCTGGAGTTGGAAGCCTATCGCTGCGAGTGGGAAAGGGTCTTGCTTTTTTGTTTTTGCTTATGTTTCTTTTTAAATCTTTTTATTAATTATTATTGAAAATCAACAGCAGAAAAAAATACATCAAAATAATCAAGACAACATATCCATCTGTAGAATAAGAGTTAAACTATCAACCACGCTGAACAGTATATCAATAATAATCAAAAAACAAAGTATTAAAGCTTTTTTTTATATGGAAAAAGGAAAGAAAGAAAAAAAAGAACCCCTACTAACCAAAACAGAAAAAAACCCTAATAACTAAAAACAAGGGGGAAAAAAACACCCATTTGGAGCACAAACCCGGAGCTATGAGCCATACAAGATTCCATTAAAAAAAGACATCAAACCGCCAACCAAATCCATATACCCAAGCATCAGAAAAGGACCATCTTTATTAACTCAAGTCAAATGATAATAATGGGCAAAAGAACCCCACCTTTTCTGAAAGTCAAATCTAGGATCAAAAGTTCGACTTCTAATTTTTTCCAAACTAAGACATAACATCACCTGAGAACCCTTTATTAAACACTGCACATGCTATGTTGACTCTGGAATGTGTGTCAGTACTTGTGGGCCGGCCCCCACCACATCCTTGTATTGTGTTGATTGTTAACAAACGACACATTTCACTGTATGTTTTGATGCACACTTGATAAAGAGGTGGATCTGAATCTGCACCTGCCAGGTGCCAGATCGGTGCCCCATGACGTTTACCTTACCTGCACACATGAATAGTCTTACCGGATCAGTGTCCCATGACGTTGGCCTTACCTGCACACATGGATAGTCTTACCGGATCAGTGTCCCATGACGTTGGCCTTACCTGCACACATGGATAGTCTTACTGGATCAGTGTCCCATGACGTTGGCCTTACCTGCACACATGGATAGTCTTACCGGATCAGTGCCCGATAACGTTGGCCTTACCTGTACACATGGATAGTCTTACCAGATCAGTGCCCCATGACGTTGGCCTTACCTGCACACATGGTCTGTTTTGCAGGTCTGATGGAGTGCCAGGCAGTTGGGCTTTTCTTTGCTCTCATACGAGCAGGCGGGCACGATGGTCTGCCGGCGCCTCTCGGCGCACGCTGGGTCATTGCAAGGGCAGAAGAGAAGCCGGTAGCTGTATTCTGCAGGCACCCGGTCGAAGAACTGCCGCAGGGCCTTGTGGCACCTGCGACGGCTGCAGAGATCTGTGGGCGAGCTGCGCTTGACACAGGTGGAGATGTAGATGGAGCGGTACCTCTTGCAGGTGTCATTCAGGTTGCAGCCCTTGGCTGCGTCCAAGCAGGGGTTCCCCCGTGGCCCGGTGGGTTCCATTCCTGCACAAGAGGGAAAGGGGGCAAAAAGGTCAGAATTTGGCAACTGGGAACAGAATCCAGGAAGCTTTGTGAAATCTGAGCCCAGCTTTGGACACAGTACTGCTAGGAATTACAAACACTTGTACGTGGAAACCAGACAGAGAGAAGCAAGGGCTTGGTTGTCATTAAGTCCAGTTCTAGGTGGAAGGCCAGGTTGTCACTGTTGTCACAGACTAGATGGGCTGAAGGCCACTTTGTCCTTCAGATTGAAGCGATTTAGCACCGCCCCCCTTTCTCTCTAATTTTTACAGGAGAACCATCGAGAGTTTCCTGACCAGTTGCATCACCGCCTGATACAGCAACTGTAAGGCATCTGACAGCTAGTCCCTGCAAAGGATTGTGAGGACTACTGGGCAGATCATCAGGGTCTATCTTCCATCCATCAGAGACAGTTATCAGGAGCACTGTTTACGCAGGGTTCTTAGCATCAATAACCCCTCCCATCTGTCCAACAGCCTCTTTGACCCCTACCATCAGGCAGAAGGTACCATAGCATTAGGATAACAACTGTTGAGACGGGAAACAGTTTCTTCCGCCAGACTGTAAGACCACTGAACTACCTGCCACCATTCAGGTCTCATAATGTATGAAGAGCACATATTGTTATACTGTTTACATTTTAACTTGTATCATAAGTACACATTATATGTTAATTTCCTTCTGATAATCTTACTTTGTATGTGTGTGTGTGTGTGTGTGTGTGTGTGTGTGTGTGTGTGTGTATGTGTGTGTGTGATAGGTACTGCACTGTGCACACCCTAGCTGGGAGGAACTTTGTTTCATTTAGTAGTGTGCATCAGTACAGTAGAATGACAATAAACTTGAACTGTTTCTGCGCTTAGTGCTCTATGACTCTACGATGGTACAGTACATGTTGGCACTTACCTGTTTGAATCTTTATCTGCGACTGCACTGAGCTGCAGACAGTTGGCCACTCTGCTGTCTGGCAAAGCTTCTGCTCCTTATCAGCCTCCACTTCCACCCTCCCCACAAGCACCCCCTGCTACTCTCCCTCCACCCGAGCTTTATCCAGATGCCCCTTTCATTGATCATTGCTGCTGAAGCACTCCTTGTGAAAGCAGGTTCTACTTTCTCACTATTCTTTAAGTTTTTCCTGATTTCTTGCTCTTCACCTGATATCAATGGTTATTAGTTTGAGTGACAGCAAACTCTCTTTCCACACACAAGATGCTGAAGGAACTCAGCAGGTCGAGCAGCCTCTACAGGAAGGAATAAATTGCCGACATTTCAGGTCAATAGACAATAGACAATAGGTGCAGGAGTAGGCCATTCAGCCCTTCGAGCCAGCACCACCATTCACTGTGATTATGGCTGATCATCCACTATCAGTATCCAGTTCCTGCCTTATCCCCATAACCTTTGATTCCACTATCTTTAAGAGCTCTATCCATCTCTTTTTTGAAAGCATCCAGAGACTTGGCCTCCACAGCCTTCTGGGGCAGAGCATTCCATATATCCACCACTCTCTGGGTGAAAAAGTTTTTCCTCAACTCTGTATGAGTCCTGATGAAGGGTCTTGGCACGAATCGTCGACTGTTTATTCCCCTTCATAGATGCTGTCTGATCTGCTGAGTTCCAGCATTTTGTGTGTGTTGCTCTGGATTTCCAAGATCTGCAGAATCTCTTGTGTTTATTCTCCCCTTCCATTCTGTCAGAAGCTTTTCAAATATTAACTCTAATGAGAACGTTGACACAGCTTGGTCATCTTATGTCATGAGTATAAATGAAGATGGATATAATTTTTGTAAAATGGTTGCTCAGACAGATTTTCAGGGTGCTGAGCTCTTTATCCTCCAAGAGGGCCACAACCTTGTTGTGGCTGGGAGCCCTGCGTGCCTCAATGACCTACAGAGCTATCTTGGCTGCAATCAAGGCTTTATTTTTTGGCTCTTGGTAGGGTCACGCATGCCAAACAAGTCAAAGTGTAAAGGCCGGACTAAGTGGTCCGCGGTCCTCCAGGTTCAGGGGTTCAGCTAAAGGCTATCAACCCTGACTAACAATTAGTCAAACAAAATTGTAAAGGAAACAGCAATGAAGAATTCTTCTACATCTGAGTGTGACAGTATTCCTGAGTCTCCACCCAGGACTTGCATGACTGACAGTGGTGAAAGCCAAAAGGAAGCTACTGAGATGATGAAGAAAGCCCTGAACACTGCCGGA
This sequence comes from Mobula birostris, assembly GCF_030028105.1. Lineage (NCBI taxonomy): Eukaryota > Metazoa > Chordata > Chondrichthyes > Myliobatiformes > Myliobatidae > Mobula > Mobula birostris. The sequence continues at coordinate 169,110,607 of NC_092377.1, read as the reverse complement.
GATGGAGGACCTTCTTTGCTGCCCGAAATGCCAGTGCTGTAATGGGCAATAAAGTAAAGCTCCTTACGTCAACAAAAGTGTTGCACCTAGGGCATCCAGCACTGAATATAACAATACATATACGCACAATGCAGATCATGTTCTCGAAACTAACTGCTTAGTCACCAATCCCAAATGTACTTTATTTCCAAAGGACTCATTTCATTTCCAATATAAAAGCTAATATATAATGCTGAGGTGTTAGAAGGCATTGCTCAGACCTCACTTGGAGTATTGGCAGCAATTTTGGGCCCAATGCCTAAGAAAGGATGTGCTGGCATTGGAAATGGACGAGGGGAGAGTTACAAGAATGATCACGGGAATGAATGTATTAACGTCCGGGGAATATTTGATGGATCTGGGCCTGAACTCAGAGTTTAAAAGAATGAAGGGGAATCTCATTGAAGCCAATATTGAAAAGCCTTGATAGAGTGGATGTGGAGGGCTCCTACAGGAGGGGAGTTTAGGACCAGAGGACACAGCTTCAGTATAGGACAGAGATGAGGAGGAAGTTCTTTAACCAGAGGGTGGGGAATCTGGGGAATTCATTAACAGAGATGTTTGTGGAGGCCAAACCACTGAGTATATTTAAAGGGTAGGTTGATGGGTTCTTATTTAGTCAGGGCATCAAAGGTTATGGGGAGAAGGCAGGAGAATGGGGTTGAGAGGAAAAATAATATAGAATGCTGGAGCCAGGTTGATGAGCTGAAAAGTCTAATTCTGCTCCTATGTCTTGTTGTCTTGTGGTCTTGGGTGTACTTGCCTTAGGTACACATGTTGGCACATCTGGAGACTGTACCAGAGGAGAGTGCAGTACTTGTCTGACACTTGGTCCAAGGCTCTCCTTGCATACAGTCACAAAGTTACACAGCAAGCAAACAGGCCTTTCTGCCCAACTGGTCTATGCTGACCAAGATGACCCATCTAAGCCATCCAAGCATATTACCAGCCTTGAGCAGCAGTCAAATTTAATCCCATTTCAAAAGGGACAGTTCTATAGACACCAGAAATCTGAAGTAAAATTACAGAACTCCAGAAGTCTCGAGGGGTTAAACAGTGGCTGCAGAGGGAAAGTTAACATTTCTGGTTGATAACTTTAAATTACTTCAGCCACTCACTTGTTCCACCAGCCCTTCAAGCTGGCAAATCAGTATAATTCTGTCCTTGTTTAATACACCCCCTTCACAGACCGGCCTCAATCTGTGACACCTAATGTAGACTTGGAAGAAATACTCATCTGTAGAATAATTCCAATCAAATTTCTTTTCATTTCCAAATAATTTCTGTAATGCACTAATGGCTACAAAATGCACAAAAATCACTGTCCAGGTCAGCATTGAACCTGAGGGTAAAATGCAAAAATAAAATTTATAAGGGTAGGGAGAAGGGAGTAGACTGGGGAGAAGCCTGCACTCTTCAACTGATCATTAAACAACAAACAACATACTCTGTATGTTTAACGCAGTAAAACACCCCCCTGTGCCCCATGAAACGTTATCCAATAAATATCGGTGTCATTCCATGAGCCTGAATCCCTGAGAGCTGAGGCATTGCTGTCAGCAGACAGCTAATAACTTCAGGGTTAATCGAGAAGCCAAAAGAAGATAGCAGTGTTGAAGGAAGCTGCAGCCTGAAGTGCCCGCACAGTCAAGCATTATTTAACTTGTGAATGAAAGATCAAAGTGCTTCACCTTCACAATTCTTTTGCACAATTCTGAAACTCTACCAACTGTTGTAGTTAATTTGCACAAATTACAGTCATAGAGTCATAGAGCACTACAGTACAAAGGCCCTTTGGCCCATCTAGTCCTTGCTGAACTGTTATTCTGCCTAGCACCTGGACCATACATCTCAAACTCCTCCCATCCAAACTTCTCTTAAATGTTGAAATCAAACCCATATCCACCACTTCCACTGGCAGCTCGTTCCACACTCTCACCACCCTCTGAGTGAAGAAGCTCCCCCTCAGATTCCCCTTAAACATTTCACCTTTCACCCTTAGCCCATGACATCTAGTTCTATGAATGATGTTAACTGGAATCTTTTGACATGACCAGTGAGTCTTAGAAACCACAGAAAGGATGCAGAGGAGATTTACAAGGATGTTACTTGGATTGGGGAGCATGACTTATGAGAATAGGTTGAGTGAACTCAGCCTTTTCTCCTTGGAGTGACGGAGGATGAGAGGTGACCTGATAGAGGTGTATAAGATGATGAGAGGCATTGATCGTGTGGATAGTCAGAAGCTTTTTCCTAGGGTTGAAATGGTTGCCACAAGAGGACACAGGTTTAAGGTGCTGGGGAGTAGGTACAGAGGAGATGTCAGGAGTAAGTTTTTTACTCGGAGAGTGGTGAGTGTGTGGAATGGGCTGCCGGCAACGGTGGTGGAGGTGGATACAATAGGGTCTTTTAAGAGATTTTTGCATAGGTACACGGAGCCTAGAAAAATAGAGGGCTATGGGTAAGCCTAGTAATTTCTAAGGTAGGGACATGTTTGGCACAACTTTGTGGGCTGAAGGGCCTGTACTGTGCTGTAGGTTTTCTATGTTTCTATGTTTTTCTTTGATCACAGAGAATTACAGCTCCATGCCATTATTTCTGCTGCATTCCAGATCCCCTCTCCACATCCCAGTTAGAGGTGGCTGTGGCCAGATCAGTGCACGGAGGTTAATGCTCTCCTTGCTTCAGGACCTTTCCTTTGCCCACAGATGTTGCTTGGTCCACTGAGTTCCTCCAGTACATTGTATTTACTCTAATTCCAGCATCTGCCATCTCCCAGGTTTCCTCAGGAATATTACATGTAGCGATCTAAATGTCTCTTAATGTACCCGTCTTTACCACCATCCCAGGCAGTGTATTTCAGGCAGCCACCACTCTGTTTAAAAAAATCTGTCCCTCACGTCTCCTTTGAATTTACTCCCTCTCACCTTAAATGCACATCTTCTGGTGCTAGACATTTCAACCCTGGAAAAAGACACTGTCAGTCTACTCTATCTCATAATCTTACAAACCTCTATCAGATCTCCCCTCAATGTTTGCCGCTCCAGAGAAAACAACCCAAGTTAGTCCAACCTCTCGTTATAGCACGTGCTCTCTCAATCCTGGCAAACCTCTTCTGCACCCTCTCCAAACCCCCAACATCCTTCCTATAATGGACGACCAGAACTGTATGCAGTACTCCAACTAGAATTTTATAAAGCACACCATAACTTCCTGACTTTGAACTCAAGGCCTTGACGAATAAAGACAAGCATATGTGTACGTTCCTTAGCAAACTGTGCAGCCACTTTCAGGGAGCTGTGGTCTTGGACCCCAAGATCCGCCTGCTCATCAACACTGTTAAGGGTCTAACTAGAATTTACTGTATATTTGACCTACCAAGGTGCAGCACTTCATATTTGGCTGTGTTAAACTCCATCTGCCATATCCACAACTAAGCTATATCTCACTGTATTCTTTACCAGTCTTCTACGCTATCCACAACGCCACCAATCTTTGTATCATCTACAAACTTACCAACACACCCATCTATACTATCATCCAGGTCATTTATATACATCACAGATAGCAGTGTTGCCAGCTCAGATCCCTGAGGAACATCACTAATCACAGACCTCCTGCCAGAATAAGTCCCTTTGACCCCCACCCTCTGTCTTATCCCTCATCCCTAATGATACATGCTGACCCAAACACTTCTCTCTGTAATACTTAATATCTGTTGTCTACATATTGAGAAGGGAACGACTTATTCTCTGCCTGTCTCTTGCCTGTCAACCGGCCTTTGTCCATGCTAGTATAATTCCTGCAATTTTGTGTATTTTACCACACTAAACTTTTTATCAGACCCCTTTTGAAAATACCAGCACACCACATCCACTGGTTTTCCCTGATCTGTTCTGTCAGTTTCCTCAAAAAATCCAAAGCTTTTCCTATCTTAAATGACATTACACATTGGTTCTTTGTCAATCTTTGTGTGTAGTTTTTCATTGATTCCATTGTATTTCTTTGTTCTCCTGTGAATGCCTGCAAGAAAATGAATCTCAGGGTAGTGTATGGTGACATATACATACTTTGATTATAAATTTAATTTGAACTTTGAAATCTAAGTTGACAATGTCCAAACCTACAACCTAGTCCATCACAGGCAAAATTCTCCCCACAATTGAACACTTCTACAGGGAGAGCTGACACAAGAAAGCACCATCCCATCATCAAGGACCCCCCACCATCGAGGCCATACACTTTCCTCACTGCCGCCATCAGAGCATTAGATATCACACCACCATGCAGGAACAGGTTTTAAACCTCCAACTATCAGAGTCCTGACTCAGCCTGGATAACTTCACTCATCTCAACACTGAACTGATTCCACAACCTATGGACTCACTTTCAAACACCCTACAGTTCATGTTCTAGCATTATTTATTTACTTATTTATTATTAATATTATTGTTATTATTATTATTTTGGTATTTGCACAGTTTGCCTTCTTTTGCATACTGCTTGTTTGTCAGTCTTTCTTTGTGGTTGTAATATAGTTTTACATTCATTAAGTGTATATGATTTCTTTGTTCTCCTGTGAATGCCTGATAGAAAATGAATCTCAAGGTAGCATATGGCAGAAAGTTGATAGGGATGAGGATGGTGAAGTTGGTATACAAGTCGATGCATTGTGCATTGAGACTGTGAGGAAGGACAGGCAGATGATACGGCAAAATTTCAGTCAGTGGGATGAGTTAAAGTTTAATATGGGGTCAAAATCAAAAAGGGTGATGAATACACATCATAAGGGGGCGGTGGAAGTGGACCCAAACACAAGACACAGACACTGAAGCACTAGGAACTGGACTATGTTTATTAAGAATGCTAGGGAAGCCAAGGAGCGAGGACAAAATGATAACACGAAGGTAGACGAAGAGTAGCAAACCGGAAAATCAGAACTTGGACTTGGGACTTGAACTCAACAAGGAACTCAGGTCATGACTCAGAACTCAGGTCTTGGCTGGGACTTGGCACCTTGGGTCTAGACTTGGCTCTTGGCTTGGACTCTGAGGAAACTGGTGCACCCAAAGAAAACACAGAGCCACGGGGAGATCGCACTAACTCCTTACAGGCACCAACGAGAATTGAACCCAGGTCACTGGTACTGTAAAGCTAACTACTACGCTACCCTGCCACCCCAACTGATTATTCACTGATCCTGGTTAAGACTTACAATGCCAGCTCCTAACAATGATGAGTCCTCTACGACCAATATTCTGGAGTTACCAATGACCAGGAACTCATTGGACCAATGGACTAAGGTGACAAGAACAGGTCAGGGATTCAGAAGCATAACTCATCTTTTGACACCCCAAAGTCTTTCCACCAATTACAAGGCAGATGAGGATTTTGATGACATGTTCTGCACTTGGTTGGAGGACTAGAGTAAGAAGTTTGACAATATCAAAGACAAATCCCATCCACCTTCCTAAATATGTGTTTGCCCCACCAGTATTGGACCTTGGCACCTACAAAATGCATGGCAGTTACTCACCCTGGCTTCTCTGATCACAGTTGCTAAACCCACAAACCCTGTTCAACACTTCCCAAACGCATAGACTATTACTAAGGATAGGACAGTAGGCACTTCGGAATGCCAACTTATGCAGATTCCCCTTCAGATCACATCTCACCCTGACAAGGAGTGACATCCTCTCCTCTGTCATCACTGAGTCTTAGTCCTGGAGTCCTCTACCCAACAATGCTACAGCACCACAGCACTGTGGTGGTTCAAGAGCATGGCTCGCAAAGGAACAAAGGTTAGCCAATAGTGCTGGTCTTGCTAATTCTGTGTAGATCCCTTAAATTCATAACTGAAACTAGCCAATAGGGTGGCATGGTAGCCTAGCGGTCAGTGTAATGCTTTATAATACCAACTCTAACATCAGGGTTCAATTCCTGCTGCATTCTCTAAGGAACACACACAAAATGCTGGAGGAGCTCAGCAGGCCAGGCAGCATCTATGGAAAAAAGTACAGTGGACACTTGGGCCAAAACCCTTCAGCAGGACTGGAGATAAAAAGCTGAGGAGTCGATTTAAAAGGTGGGGGGAGGGAAGAGAGAACCACAAGGAGATAGGCGAAATCTGAAGGGGGAGGGATGAAGTAAAGAGCTGGGAAATTGATTCATGAAAGAGATACAGGGCTGGAGAAGGGGGAATCTGAAAGGAGAGGACAGAAAGCCATGGAAGAAAGAAAAGGAGAGATGAGCACCAGAGGGAGGTTATGTACAGTCAAAGAGATAAGGTGAGAGAAGGAAAAGGGGATGGGGAATAGGGAAGGAGGTGAGGGGGGCTATGACCAGAGGTTCTATAAATCAATGTTCATGCCATCAGGTTAGAGTCTATCTGGAAGGAATGTAAGGTTGTTGTTCCTCTAACCTGAGTGTGGCCTCATCACAACAGTGGAGTAAGCCATGGATTGACATATTGTAATGAGAATGGGAAGTGGAATTAAAATGGGTGGCCACTGGGAGATCCCACTTTTTCTGGCAGTAGGTGCTCGGCAAAGCGATCTCCCAACATACGTTGAGTCTCATTGATGTATAGGAGGTCACACCAGGAGCACCAGACATAGTGTATGACCCCAACAGACTCACAGGTGAAGCATTGCCTCAACCGGAAGGACAGTTTGGGGCCTGAATGGTGGTGAGGGAGGAGGTATAGGGGCAGGTGTTACTTGTTCTGCTTGTAAGGATAAGTGGCAGGAGGGAGATCAGTGGGGAGAGACAAGTAGACAAGGGAGTCGCATAGGGAGCAATCCCTGCAGAAAGCAGGAAGTTGGGGTGGGAGGGAAAGATGGGCTTAGTGGTGGGATCCCATTGGAGAAGTTGCAAAGAATTATGTACTGGACGCAGAGGCTGGTGGCATGGTAGATGAGGATGAGAGGAACTCAATCCCTGGTAGGTTGGTGGGAGGATGGGGTAAGAGCAGACATGCTTGAAATACAAGAAGTGCAGTTAAGGGCAGCATTGATGGTGGAGGAAGAGAAGCCCTTTCTTTGAAGAAGGAGGACATCTCTTTCATTCTGGAATGAAAAGCCTCATCCTGAGAGCAGGTGCGGTGGAGACAGAGGAATTGAGAGAAGGGGATAGCATTTTTACAAGTAACAGGGTGGGAAGAGGTATAGTCCACTGCGAGAGTCCATAGGTTTATAATAGACATCAGTGGATAAGCTGTCTCCAGAGATAGAGACAGAGAGATTGAGAAAGGTGAGGGAGGTGCAGAAACGGACCAGTAAAATTGAAGGCAGGGTGGAAGTTGGAGGCAAAGTGGATGAAATCGATGAGCTCAGCATGGGTGCAGGAAGCAGCATCAATGCAGTTGTCGATGTGGCATAGGAAAAGTGGGGGACAGTCACCAGTGTAGGCTTGGAACATAGACAGCTCTACATAGCCGACAAAAAGGCAGGCATTGCTGGGATCAATGTGAGTGCCCATGACTACACCTTTTGTTTGAAGGAAGTGGGAGGAGCCGAAGGGAAAATTATTAAGAGTGAGGACAAGTTCTGCTAGACGAAGGAGAGTAATGGTGGAAGGGAACTAGTTCGGCCTGGTGTCCAGAAAGAAATGGAGAGCTTTGAAGCTTTCCTGGTGGGAGATGGAGGTGTATAGGGACTGGCATCCATAGTAAAAATAAGATGACGGGGGCCAGGGAACTTGAAATTATTGAAAAGATCCAAAGCGTGTGATTTGTCACGGATGTAGGTAGGAAGGTACTGAACTCAGGGAGATGAAACAGAGTCAAGGTATGTGGCCATCCATTTTAATTCCACTTCCCTTTCCCATTCCGATATGTCAATCCATGTCCTCCTCTACTGTTGTGACAAGGCCAGATTCAGGCTTGAGGAAAAACACCCTATAGTTAGCCTCCAACCAGATGGAATGAACATTGATTTCTTGAACTTTCGGTAGTGGCTCCCCCACCTTCTCTATTTCCCATCCTCTTTTCCCTCTCTCACCTTATCTCCTTACCTGCCCATCACTTCCCTCTGGTGCTCCTCCCCCCTTTTCTTTCTTCCATGGCCTTTGTCCTGTCCCATCAGACTCCCCTTCTCCAGCCCTGTATCTCCTTCACCAATCAACGTCCCAGCTCTTTACTTCATCCATCCCCCTCCCAGTTTCAGCTATCACCTTGTGTTTCTCCCTCCCCTTCCCCCACCTTTTAACTCTACTCCTCATCTTTTTTTCTCCAGTCCTGCTGAAGAGTCTTGGCCCGAAATGTTGGCAGAACTCTTTTCCATAAATGCTGCCTGGTCTGCTGAGTTCCTCCAGCATTTTGTGTGTGCAGCTTAGATCTCCAGCATCTGCAGATTTTCTCCTGTTTGCAGTCTCTAAGGAGTTTGTATGTTCTTCTGGTGACCATGTGAGCTTCCTCCGGGTGCTCCGGTTTCCTCCCACATTCCAAAGGCATGCAGGTTAAGGATTTTGGGCATGCTATGTAGAAGCATAGTGACACTTAAAGATTACCCCCAGTGCATCCTTGGACTGTGTCGATCATTAACCCAAAGCAATGCATTTCACTGTATGTTTCGATATGTTCACAAGGAAAGCTAATCTATAGCAACACACACAAAATGCTGGAGGAACTCAGCTGGTCGAGCAGCATCTATCGAAAAAAGTAAACAGTCAACATTTCAGGCCAAGACTTGAGGATTGAGAAGGAATGGGTAAGATACCAGATAAAAAGGTGGGGGAGGAGAAGGAGGCTAGCTGGAAGGTGAAGCCAGGTGGATGGGAAACGTCAAGGGTCGGAGAAGAAGAACCTGATAGGAGAGGAGAGTGGACAGTAGGAGAAAAGGAAGGAGGAAGGGACCCGGGGGAAGTCATAGGTAGGTGAGAGGAAGTGAAAGGTCAGAGTGGAGAATAGAGGGAGGAGAAATTCAGTATATTCATGCCAACAGGTTGGAGGGTACCCAGATACTATAGGAGTGTTGCTTCTATATCTTGAGGGTGACTTCACCTTGCACAGGAATGTGAATTGGAAGTAAATGTTTGGCCACCAGGAAGTCCTGCTTGTGATGGGTGGTGCAGAGGTGCTCAAAGCAGCATTGTCTTTATCTTTATCTAATCCTTAGCTAATCTAATCTTTTAACAAATCTTTATTGTTCTTTGCTTCAGTCTTTCTTCATGTGCTTTTATCACTTTCACCGTGTTACTGGCTGCAGTCCATTTGGCCAGCCAAGGTCACCGAGAAGACTATGGTTTCAAACCCCATTCCCTCAGATGAGCCCAACACCAGTGTGTGCTTCCATCCTTTATTTGAAATGTTAAAGGATTTACCATCCCCTCTCTGTGACTGTAAATCCTCCCAGTGAATGATTTTGTGTGGAGTTTGGGAACAGTTATCACATTGCTGTTCAAGGACCAATCGTAATAGTGGCTACACCAAAGACAACTTGCTTTGGCTCAGAGTAAATTTTTTATCAAAGTACACATATGTCATCATATACCAACCCGGAGAATCATTTTCTTGTGGGCATTCACACTAAATACAGAGAAACAAAATAGAATCAATTAAAATGCACGCAACAGGATGGACAAACAACCAATGTGCAAAAAAGAAGAAACTGTGCAAATAGAAAAAAGAGGGGGGGAAATAAATAAATAAAGCAACAAATATTGAGAACATGAGTTGTAGAGTCCTTTACCGTGAGTCCATAGGTTGTGGAATCAGTTCAGTGTTGAGGTGAGGGAAGAAGATATCCCCTCTGGTTCAAGAACCTGATAGTCAAGGGGTAATAACTGTTCCTGAACCTGGTGGTGTGGGTCCTGACGGTTGAGGGGTAATAACTGTTCCTGGACCTGGTGGTGTGGGACCTGATGGTTGTAGGGTAATAACTGTTCCTGAACCTGGTGGTGTGGGTCCTGATGGTTGTAGGTTAATAACTGTTCCTGAACCTGGTGGTGTGGGTCCTGATGGTTGTAGGTTAATAACTGTTCCTGAACCTGGTGATGTGGGACCTGATGGTTGAGGGGTAATAACTGTTCCTGAACCTGGTGGTGTGGGACCTGATGTTCCTGTACCTTCTTCCTGATGTCAGCCGTGAAAAGAGAGTCTGTCCTGAGTGGTGGAGGTCCTTGATGATGGATGCTGCTTTCCTGCAATGAACTATATTGAACCATATTGGGATGTGTTGAAATTGTGAAGACTGCTGTTTTGAAGTAGAACATAGACCTGTACAGCACAGTATTGGCCCTTCGGCCCACAATGTTGTGCCGACTGTTTAACCTACTCCAATATCAACCTAATCCTTCCCTCCCTCATAGCCCTCCACTTTTCCATCATATTTTCACTTTTCAATGTGTATGTGATAAATAAATCCGAATCCAGTTTCTCTTTAACCATGTGCTAAGAGTGTCTTAAATGTCTCTAAGTTATCTGCCTCTACCACCAGTCCAGGCAGCAAGTTTCACACACCCACTGCTCTCTGTGTAAAAACACCTTTCTTTGACTTTCCCCCTATACTTCCTTCTAATCACCTTCAAATAATGCCCTCTTTGTATTAGCCATTTCTGCCCTAGGAAAAAATCTCTGGCTGTCTACTTGATTAATACCTCTATCATCTTGTGCACATCTACCAAATCACCTCTCATCCTCCTTCACTCCAAAGAGAAAAGCCCTATCACGCAATCTATCCTCATAAGGCATGCTCCGTAACCTCTGCACCCTCTGACACCCTTTCTATAAATATGAATTTTGCCCCTATATGTATACTACTCCCAGCCAAAGATCCACAAAGTGAACATAGTCACATTGTGTACATACAAGCAGATACGTGCTAGTCTGTGCACATGTGCATGGTGCACCACCAAGTGCATCTATGCAGACATACACTCTGACATCAAGAACATGGTTATAAATGATTTTGTCTCTGTGGTCTGAAAACATGCTTGAATTTGTTAGTAAGCACTCTGTGTAAGTGAGAACCTGTTATAACTTGTGTGAGAGTGCAGAGTAAACCTTGGTCACATTCTTCACCGAACGATTCCAGAAACAGAACACTCTCCTTACTGTCTTGCATCATCAGCTGTGAGAAAACATTGAAACCATCAATTTTTCAAAATGTTATTAACACAAATGACAATGTATTCAGAGCGAATCAACAGACAGAGACCAAACTAAGCTAAATAGAGGATAGTGGTGGAAATGAGGGACTCAGCAGAAGGGATGAGTGAGGAGTGGAGGTGTCTAGGGAACAGGAACAAACAGCAACGCTGATTTAGATTATCTGCACTCCATCCAGCCCCAATCTGTGCTGTGTGCTATTGTTTACAGGGCAGGGAAAACATTATCAACCAACTGGGTGAAGTTCAAACCCTAGTACAGAACTCAATTGGAGGCAAACACATTGCTCTTTTTTAAAGGATCAACTTCATTGCCAAATATGTATTAGGAATTTAATGTGGTGTGTTCATCAGGGCGCACCATGCAACAAAAGCAACATTCAACAATTATAAAAGATAAAGAGTTATATAAAAATAAAATTAGTTGAAGGACAGATATGGTATAAAATGTGCATAACCACATACATACCAGCATGTATTTACAATGTAAACGCATTAATAAAGGTGGCAAATCATAAACACAAGAGATTCTGAAGGTGCCAGAAATTCAGAGCAACACGCGTAAAATGCTGGAGGAATTCAGCAGGTCAGCCATTATCTAGGAGGGATATAGACAGTCGATACTTTGGGCTGAGACCTGAAGAAGGGTCGCAGCCTGAAATGTCGACTGTTTATTTATTTCCATAAATGCTGCCTAACCTGCTGAATTCCTTCAGCATTTTGTGTGTTTTGCTTTATAAAAGTCTAGAGATAGTCTGACCAGGAAAGACCAACCTACCTACCTCACAGCAACGAATTATAAATAGAGAACCGAGAACGTGGAACATGAACCCGGAACATGGAACATGCAAGATGGAGCACAGAACATAAAACATGGAACAAGAAAGATGGAAGATGGAAGAGCGAACGTGGAACATGAAACAGTGAGCATAAAACATGGAACACTGCAGCACAGTGCTGTCCCTTGCCCCACGATCTTGTGCCAACCATTGAACCTCCTCCAAGATCAATCTAACAAATGCTAAAGACGATATAAAGTATGGTTTTGTCCAGCCAGATTTCTGCCATGTCCTCTACTCTTTCTGATATCTAACATGGACTGGGAAATTCTATGTGGTTACAGACTTATTTATATATTTATGCATATTTATTCCATAGCTGTACATTAAACCTTAACTTTGTATATAAATCTTTATTCTTTATAGTTGTTGAAAGCAGTTGTTTTTTGTTGAATGCCATGCTCCGACCATCTCACCACAGCAAATTCCTAACCCATATAAATGTAGATGGTAAGTGAAGTTGATCTTGGACTAGGTGGAGGCGACGGTTACCACAATACATACACTCTCAAGCAATGAGAAAGGTGAAGGCCCACTGACCTCAGCACTAACTCCCCTCCTCTCGGATGAGAGAGATCATTCTTATGTTTCCAGATCTTTTTGTTTTTGCTTCAAGTATCCATAAGACCATCAGACATAGGCACAGCCCTTTTAGCCCATTGGGTCTGCTCCATTCCATCATGGCAGATTTATTATCCCTCTCAAACCCGTTCTCTCATCTCCTCTCTGAAACCTTTGACATCCTGACTAATCAAGAACCTAACAACCTTCATTTTAAATATACCAATGACTTGGCCTCCATAACCGTCTCTGGTAATTAACTCCACAGATTCACCATCCTCTGGCTAAAGAAATTCCTTCTCCTCTCTGTTCTAAAGGGACAACTTTCTACTCTGAGCTTTGCCCTCTGGTGCTAGACTTGCCCACTATCGAAAGCATCCTTTCCATATTCACTCTAACTAGGCCTTTCAATTTCAATAGACTTCAATGAAATCCCCTTCTCCTCCAATCTTCTAAACTCCAGCAAGTGCAGGCCCAGAGACATCAAACATTCCCATGTCTTACTTCTTAACATTGGGCACATTTTTATTCAAGCAATGTTTCTGTGTCAGTGCTCTCCTGACAGACCAGTCCATTGCTGGTAGGGTGCTCTACAACAGAGACCATATGTTCACATTGCACCTTGTTGCTAAATATTATTGAACAAACATTAGCAATTGAAAGCTCTGCCCTCCAGGGATGTCTGCTGCACTTAGTGGAGCATCAAGTGTGGTCAAGCTTCGACACTCTTCCCATTCCAGGACTGACAGGTATTCTGAATTATACATTATAAAAGACGAACTCATCATTGTTTGATTCCACAAATATCAAAAAAGTCAATGATTGTTAATGTCAGGAAATAATCTGCTAGATAGTATTTGAAGCAAAACTTTGAGAAACTCGAGGGAGGCCAGTCTTTGAGTTTCAAAACTATAGAATATAACCATGGAGATGGGATTGAGAATGGGTGATCAGAATCCGCATCTTGTCAGCTATCATGGGCATATGTTATGAAATTTGTTGTCCTGCCACAGCAGTACAGTGCAATACATAGTAATAAAAAGTATAAATTACAATAAAAAGTAGATACAAAAAATAAATTAAGTAAGTAGTTCAAAAAGAGGGGAAAATAGTGGGGTAGCGTTCATGGTTTCTTTGTCCATTCAGAAATAGGATGGCAGAGGGGAAGAAGCTGTGTCTGAAATGCTGAGTGTGTCTCTTCGGTTTCCTGTACCTCCTCCTTGATGGTAGAATTGAGAAGAGGGCATGTCCTGGGTGATGGAGATCCTTAATGATGGATGCCAACTTTTTGAGGCATTGTCTTTTGAAGGTGTTCTGGATGCTTGGGAGGCTGATGAAGGGTTCCGGCCCAAAATGTCAACTGATCTTTTCCACGGATGCTGCCCAACCTGTTGTGTTCCTCCAGCATGTTGTGAGTGTTGCTTTGACCCCCGCATCTGCAGATTATTTTGTGCTTGGGAGGCTAGTGCCCATGATGGAGCTGACTGAAATGACAACTTACAAACTCTCAGCAGCTTTTTCCAATCCTGTGCAGTGGCCTGTCCATACCAGACAGTAATGCAGTAAGTTAGAATGCTCTCCAACATACATCTGTAGAAATTTGTGAGCGACTTTAGTGACATACCAATTATCCTCAAACTCCTAATAAAACATTACTTCACCCTTCTGCCTCTCCCGGTTTCACCTACCACCTACCACCTTTGTGCTTCTTCCTCCCCTCCTTCCACCTTCTTACTCTGACTTCTCCTCTTTCTTTCCAGACCTGATGAAGGGTCTTGGCCCAAAACGTTGACTGTTTATTTTCTATAGATTCTGTCCGACTTGCTGAGTTCCTTCAGCATTTTTTGTGTGTTGCTTTGGATTTCAAGCATCTGCAGGTTTTCTTGTGTTTGTAAGTTTCTAGCAAGTTTATTTTTCTGTTAATACATAATTACTGCATGGAGAATAGGTCCATTTAGTGGTACGTTCTTCGTGTGAGATGTGGAATTTTGAGAGACTTCCAATCCCACTGATAACTACATCTGCACGCGGCTATAGATTGACAGGTATGACATGTGGATACCTACGAATCATAACTGAAAGATGATCAAAGTTTGGAGCTTAATATCCAAAGGCACGCCTCTTATCAAAAAGACAGACAGGTAGGCAGAGAGAGTGGGCTGGCCTTGTTGGTAAAAAATGAAATCAAATCCTTAGAAAGAGGTGACATAGGATCGAAAGATGTAGAATCCTTGTGGGTAGAGTTAAGAAACTGCAAGGATAAAAAGATCTCAATGGGAATTATATACAGGACTCCAAACAGTAGCCACAGTGGTGGCTACAAATTACAATGGCAGACAGAAAAGGAATATAAAAAGTGGGAGTTCAATATGTAGGTAGATTAAGAAAATCAGGTTGGTGCTAGATCCCAAGAGAGGGAATTTGTAGAATGGCCACAAGATGATCTTTTAAAGCAGTTTGTGGTTGAGCCTACGAGAGGAAAGGCAATTCTGGATTGGGTGTTATGTAATGACACAGACTTGATTTGGGAGCTTAAGGTAAAGGAACCCTTTAGAGCTAGTATTGAATTCTTTGATTTGTGTTTGTCATTCACTTATTCAATTTAAAATTGTACATCATTACTATTTGACGAAGGAGAGATTGTCTAAAATGTTTCCTAACGTTGATAGTTATTGTGATAGATGTAAAACTGAGACAGCTACACTGACACATATGTTTTGGTCTTGTTCTATACTGGAACAGTTCTGGAAGTCAGTTTTTTCTACAATTTCTAAAGCACTTAAAATTAATTTACAACCTGACAAATTAACTGTGCTTTTTGGAATAATTCCTCAAAATATCCGCGGTATCTCTTTGTCTGACCAACATGTTATTGAATTTGTTACACTGATAGCTGGGAGGGCCATTTTGTTGAAGTGGAAGGATACATCGGCTCCCATTTTGTTACAATGGTTCTCTCAAGTGATGCTATATCTTAGTTTAGAGAAAATTAGAAGTCAAACTTTTGAACCTATGTTTGATTTTGAGAAAAGATGGGGTTCTTTTGCTCATTACTATCATTTGAGTTAACTGATAGATTTCCTCCACAATCTAATTGTAAATTTTTGGTACTTCTTTTTTCTTGCTGGCGGTTTGATGTTTATCTTTAGAAGCTTTTTGTATGATGCATGGCTCTAGGGTTGAACACCTAATGGGATTTTTTTTCACACTTTTCCTTACTTAGTAGGGTTTTTTTTCTCTTTTTCTGTCACCAAAATTTTTTCAATCTTTAAAACAATGTTGTTTCCTTGAGACATTATAAGTGTTGCCTACTTTGTACTCTTGTTAATTTTGGATAATAATAATAATAATAATAATAATAAAAAGATTTGAAAAGAAAGTATTGAATTGAATTGACTTTATTTATTACACCCTTCACATACATGAGGAATAAAAAGCTTTACGTTACGCCTCCATCTAAATGTGCAATATGCAATCATAGTAATAATAATTTATAATAAATAGAACAGAATGTAATATAGAAATGCACTCGAATCAGCGGGAGTTAATCAGTCTGATGGCCTGGTGGAAGAAGCTGTTCCGGAGCCTGTTGGTCCCGGCTTTTATGCTGCAGTACCGTTTCCCAGACGGTAGCAGCTGGAATAGATTGTGGTTGGGGTGACTTGGGTCTCCAGTGATCCTTCGGGCCCTTTTTACACACCTGCATTGTAAATGTCCTATCATGGGAAGTTCACAACTACAGATGCGCCGGGCTGTCGGCACCACTCTCTGCAGAATCCTGCAATTGAGGGAGGTACAGTTCCCAAATCAGGCAGTGATGCAGCCAGTCAGGATGCTCTCAATTGTGCCCCTGTAGAAAGTTCTTAGGATTTGGGGGCCCCATACCAAACTTCCTCAACTGTCTGAGGTGAAGGAGGTGCTGTTGTGCTTTTTTCATCACACAGCTGGTGTGTACAGACCACGTGAGGTCCTGAGTGATGAGGGAACTTAAAGCTGTTTACCCTCTCAACCTCAGATCCCTTGATGTCAATAGGGTTAGTCTATCTCCATTCCTCATGTAATCCACAACCAGCTCCTTTGTTTTTGCGACATTAAGGGAGGGGTTGTTTTCTTGACACCACTATGTCAGAGAGATGACTTCTTCCCTGTAGGCCACCTCATTATTGTTTGAGATTAGGCCAATCAATGTAGTGTTGTCCGCAAAACTAATTAGCAGATTAGAGCCGTGGGTGGCGACACAGTCAAGGGTATACAGGGAGTCAAGGAGGGGACTTAGTACACAGCCCTGAGGGGCTCCTGTGTTGAGAGTCAGAGAGGTGGAGGTGAGGGAGCCCACTCTTACCACCTGCCAGTGATCTGACAGGAAGTCCAGGGTCAAGGCCCGAGGTCTCTGAGCTTCCTGTCAAGCCTGGATGGAATTACGGTAATCATAATATGATAGAATTCACCCTGTAGTTTGAGAAGAAGCTAAAGTCAGATGTATATCAGTATTAGTGGACTAAAGGGAATTATAGAGGCATTAGAGAGGAGGTGCCAAAGTTGATTGGAAGGGGACACTAGCAGGGATGATGGCAGAATAGCAATCACTGGTGTTTCTGGGGGAAATTGGAAGGCACAGAAGATACATCCCAAAGGTGAAGGTCTAAAGGGAGAATGAGGTAATTGTGGCTAACATGGGAAGTTAAAGACGGCATAAAAGCAAAAGAGAGGGCATAAAATATAGCAAAAAATAGTGGGAAGTATGAGGATTGGGAAGCTTTTCAGAACCAACAGAAGGCAACTAAAACCCCATAAAGCTATAAAGAAAGAAGAGATGAAATATGAAGGTGAGCTAACCAATAATATAAAACAGGATACAAGAGTTTTTTTCTCAATATATAAAGAGAATGGATATCGGATTGCTGGAAATGATGCTGGAGACGTAGTAATGGGAGCAAAGAAATGGCAGATGAACTTAATAAGTATTTTGCATCAGTTTTCAGTGTGGAAGACATAAGCAGAATGTCAGAAATGCGAGAATGCCAGCGGGCAGAAGAGACTGCAGTTGCTCTTACTGAGAAGAAGGTTCTTGGGAAGCTGAAAAGTCAGAAGGTAGATAAATCGCCAGTACTGGATGGACTATACTCCAGAGTTCTGAAAGAGGTAGCCAAAGATATTGTGGAGGTATTAGTAGTGATTTTTTAAAAATCACTTGATTCTGGCATGGTTTCAGAGAAGTGGTAAATTGCAAATGTTACTCCACTCTTTAAGAAGGGGAGGGAGACAGAAGAAAGGATACTATAGGCCAATTATCCTGATTTCAGTGGTTGGAATGATGTTGGAGTCTATTATTAAGGGTGAGGTTTCGGGGCATTTGGAGGTACATGACAATATAGGCCAAAGTCAGCATGGGTTCCTTAAGGGGAAATTCTGCCTGACATATCTATTGGAATTCTTTGAGAAAATAACTGGCAGGATAGACAAAGGAGAGTCAGTGGATTTTGTGTATTTGAATTTTCAGAAAGCTTTTGACAAGGGGCTGCACATGAGTCTGCTTAACAAGATAAAGCCCATGATATTACAGGAAAGACACTAGCATGGATAGAAAATTGGCTGACAGACAGAATAAAGGGAACCTTTTCTGGTTGACTAGTGGTATTCCACGGGGGTCAGTGTTGGGACCACTTCTTTTTACATTGTATGCCAATTATTTTGATGAAGTAACTGATGGCTTTATGGTCAAGTCTGCAGATGATACAAATAGTTGGTTGCAGGTAGTGTTGAGGAAACAGGGCATCTGCAGAAAGACTGAGACAGATTGGAAGAATGGGCAAAGAATTTGCAGATGGAATATAGTGTAAGGAGGTGTATGGTCATGCACTTTGCTAGAAGAAATGAAAGAGTTGACTATTTTCTAAATAGGAGAAAATTCAAAAATCAGAGATGCAAAGGGACTTGAGAGTCTTGTGCAGGATTCCCTAAAGGTTAACTTGAACATTGAGCCAGTGGTAAGGATGGCAAATGCAATATTAGTATTCATTTTGAGAGGACTGGAATATTAAAACCAGGATGTAATGCAGAGGTTTTATAACGCATTGATCAGATCTCACTTTGAGTAATGTGAGCAGTTTTGGGCCCCTTATCTAAGAAAAGATGCACTGGCATTGGAAGGGTTCCAGACAAAGTTCACAAGAATGATCCCATGAAAGGGTTAACATATGAGGAGCGTCTGATAGCTCATTTTAGAAGAATGAGGGGGGATCTAATTGAAACATATCAAATATTGAAAAGCCCAGATAGAGCAGATGTGGAGAGGATGCTTCCTATAGTGGGAAAGTCCTGGACCAAGGGCACAACCTCAGAAAAGAGGGATGTCCATTTAGAACAGAGGTGAGGAGCAATTTCTTCAGCCAGATGGTGATGAATCTGTGGAATTCATAGCCGCAGACGGGTGTATTTAAGGCAGAGATTGATAGTTCTTGATTGGTAAAGATGTTAAAAGGTTACAGGGAGAAGATAGGAAAATGGGATTGGATGGAAAATAAATCAGCCATGATGAAATGTTATAGCAAACTCAATGGGCCAAATAGCTTAATTCTGCTCCCATATCTTCTGCTCTAATGGTCTTTGCATTTAAAATCTGCCACAGTGTTGTCTTGAGATGCATCACACTCGAGTAAGCAAAGTGAAATAGACACAGGGCCACATGAGGCAAGAAAAACTTGGCAAGGAATGTTAGTTTTATGGAAAGAATTGGGCACAGAGTGACTCAGATATCTAGCAAAGGAATTCCAGGAGGCTCCGGTAGGTGAGAATACAGCTGCCAACAAGGTGTGGTCAATAAGTCTGGGCAGCACAGTTATGTTGCAGTTAACATAATGCTATTACACTGATGTTGCGGTTAACATAATGCTATTACACTGATGTTGCGGTTAACATAATGCTATCACATGGCCAGCAACCTGGGTTTAATTCCTGCCACCCTCTATAAGGAGTTTGTATGGTTCTCCCCATGACTGTGTGGGTTTCCTTGTGCACTCCATTTTCCTCCCACGTTGCAAAGATGTACAGGTTGGTTGGTTAATTGAATGTAATTGGATGGTGCAGGCTCGTTGTTGGTCCGAAAGGTCCTGTTACCATGTTGTATCTCTAAAAAAAAATAGAGACTGGATTGCATTCAGATGCCTGTAACGTGTATCAGGACTAGCAACAGACATGGATAATGAGGGACACAGGAGATCCTGCAGATGCTGGAAACCCAAACCAATACACTCAAAATGTTGGAGGAACTCAACAGGTCGGGCAGCATCGATGGAAAGGAATGAACTATATTAAATATACTAAAAATATATTAACTATATTAAAAAGATAAATTAAATAAGTAATGCAAAAAAAAAAGTAGTGAGATAGTGTTCGTGGGTTCAATGTCCATTCAAAACTCTGATGGCGGAGGGGAAGAAATAGTTTCTGAATCACTGAGTGTGTGCCTTTGGGTTTCTGTACCTCCTTCCTGATGATAGCAATGGGAAAAGGGCACGTCCTGGATGATGAGAGTCCTTACTGATGGATGCCTCCTTCTTGGGGCATCGCTCCTTGAAGATATCCTGGATGCCGCAGACGCCAGTGCCGGTGATGGAGCTGACTAAGTTTGCATTTCTCTGCAGCTTACTTTGATCCTGTGCAGTGTCGCCACACCACATACCAGATAGTGGTGCAGCCAAGTTAGCATGCTTTCCACAGTACATCTATATACATTTGCAAGTGACTTTGGCGACGTACCACACCTCCTCAAACTCCTAATAAAGCATAGCATTTGAGATGCCTTCTTTGTTGCTGTATCGATATGTTGGGCCCAGGATAGGTCCTCAGAGATGTTAACAAACAAGAACATGAAATTGCTCACTCATTCCACTTCTGCTCCCTCTATGAGGACTGGTGTCTGTTCCCTTTTCTTACCCCTTCTGAAGTCCACAATCAATTCTTTGGTCTTACTGACATTGAGTGCACGGTTGTTGCTGTGACACCACTCAACTTGCTGATGTATTTTGCTCCTATTTGCTTTCTCGCCACCATCTGAAATTCTGCCAACAGTAGTTGTGTCATCAGCAAATTTATAGATGACATTTGAGCTGTGCCTAGCCACACATTCATCGGTGTAGAGACAGTAGAGCAGTGGGCTAAGCACGCACCTTTGAGGTGCGCCAGTGTTGATTGTCAGCGAGGTGGAGATGTTATTTCCAATCCGCACAGATTTTGGCCTTCCGGTTAGGGTTAGTTGAGGATCCAGTTGCAGAGAGAGGTACAGAGGCCCAGGTTTTGGAGCTTTTTGATCAGGACTGTAGGAATGAGGTTTCACGCTGAGATAGGAAGGGAGAATATGCCAGAATAAAGTGGCGGTGCGGGGGAAAGGAAGATGAGCCAGAAGGTGATAGGTGAAGCCAGGTGGGTAGGAAATAATGAGGGAGTTACCTAATCTCCTCCATTCCCATTAAATTTTGTGCCAGTATGTAAACCAGGATAAGCACAGTTCTTTGGCCTTACAATTGTTATTTAGAAAAGCTGTTCCTATTTAAGTGTGTATTCAAAACGCCTGCCAGTCCTGGAAAAGGGAGATTTCAGAGCAGCTGCAGGGAACAAACTTTCCAAATGGGTGAGTTTAAGTTGCAGATTTCTGTACAGTAACTTTAGCTAAATGGATTGAAAGGAATAACATGATGCAGATTGGTCTACCACAGCGACAGGGCTGGTCCTTTGGGAGAGCAGTGAAGTAGAAATTTTGTTTACACAGCTCTGTGTTTCTGGGCTTTGTTCCTTCAGATGGGACATCAGACTCCTCAGGGGGGCGTGCCCCTGGTAGTTCTGTGGAAAGAGCAACGACACTTGCCTCAGTGAGCTGGAGGTTGTTTCTCCCTAGAACAAGAGCATCCAAGCAGATGATCTGGTCCTTTTCATCTTGTAGGAGGTGCTAAATGCAAGTGTGTGAGCATGATGTGTGTGGAGATGGGCTGGAGCCACACTCTGGCTATCCAAACCCCACTATGGAATCCTGATGAAGGGTTTTGGCCCGAAACATCAACTGTTTATTCTTCTCCATAAATGCTGCCTGACTCTCTGACCTGCTGAGTTTCTCCAGCATTTTGTGTGTGTGTGTTGCTCTGGATTTCCTGCATCTGCAGAATTTCCTGTGTTTATAATGGCTGTGCTGACTTCTTTTGATAGTATTCTCAAGGAGATGGTATGAGCTTCGCAGCAAGGTTATACATTTCACTGCATATTATCAACAACCAACACATCTGCTTATATCACACATGTGAAATCATCAATAAATAAATCCTTTGCATTTTTGACTCATTTACATATTTGCATGCAGATATGTACAAGACATTATTTTCCTCAGTTACACATGCAAAGCAAACACAGGCCATGTCTGTTCACAGATGTTTAAACCCCAACTGTATTCAGGTCTCTGGCAGTGCACTTACTTCTGGGTCTGAAGATGTGTGACATCCTGACTAAGCTCATTGTCACCCCGTGTACCTTCCTCACAAATTGGTTCCATATCCGACTCTGGAATCAATCATCTCTTTCTCCAGCATGTTCTACTTGTAATCACGTGGCCACCAGGGATTCTTGAGATCTTTACTCCACGTACACAAGGCATTGTTTGGGGAGTATCCCATTACGGTATGCCACAGCTGCACCAGGAGACCATAAGACATAGGAGCAGAATTAGGCCATTTGGCCCACTGAGTCTGTACCATTCTATTTACTATCCCTTTCAACCCCATTCTCCTGCTTCTCTCCATAACCTTTGACACCCTGACTAATCAATAACCTATCAAACTCCACCTTAAATGCAGACAATGAGTTGGCCTCCACAGCCATCCATCGAAATAACACCATAAAGCCAGAAGATATCGGAGCAGTAGTAGGCCATTCAGCCCATTGAGTCTGCTCTTCCATTCAGTCATGGGCTAATCCAATTCTTCCAGTCATCCCCACTCCCCTGCCTTCTCCCCATACCCTTTGATGCCCTGGCTAATCAAGAACCTATCTATCTCTGCTTTAAATGCATCCAATGACTTGGCCTCCACAGCCATTCGTGGCACAAATTCCACAGATTTACCACCCCCTGACTAAAGTAATTTCTCCGCATATTCGTTCTAAATGGACGTCCTGAAGTCGTGCCCTCTTGTCCTAGACACCCCTACCATGGGAAATCACTTTGCCATATCTAATCTGTTCAGGCCTTTTAACTTTGGAATGTTTCAATGTAATTCCTCCTCATTCCCCTGAACTCCAGGGAATACAGCCCAAGAGCTGCTAGACGTTCCTTATACAGTAACCCTATCATTCCTAGAATCACTCTCGTGAATTTCTCTGAACCCTCTCCAATGTCAGTATATCCTTTCTAAAATAAGGAGCCCAAAACTGCACACAATACTGCAGATGTGGTCTCACGAGTGCCTTCTACAGCATCAACATCACATCCCTGCTCTTATATTCTATACCTCTAGAAATGAATGCTCACATTGCATTTGTCTTCTTCACCATCAACTCAACCTGGATGTTAACTTTTAGGGTATTCTGCACAATGACTCCCAAGTCCCTTTGCATCTCTGCATTATGAATTCTCTCCTACCTAGACAATAGTCTGCCCGATTATTTCTTCCACCAAAGTACATGACCATACACTTTCCGACATTGTATTTCATTTCCCACTTCTTTGCCCATTCCCCTAAATTATCTAAGTCTCTCTGTTTCCTCAACACTACCTGCTCCTCCACCTATCTTTGTATCATCCGCAAATTTAGCCACAAAACCACTAATCCCATAGTCCAAACCATTGACATACATCGTAAAGAGCAGCAGTCCCAACACTGACCCCTGTGGTACTCCACTGGTAACTGGCAGCCAGCTAGAATATGATCCCTTTATTCCCACTCAGTTTTCTGCCGATCAGCCAATGCTCCACCCATGCTAGTAACTTTCCTGTAATACCATGGGCTGTTATCTTGCTAAGCAACCTCATGTGTGGCACCTTGTCAAAGGCCTTCTGAAAATCCAAGTACAGCACATCTACTGCATCTCCTCTATGAGTCTATGAATCCCATAGACTCATCACTCTTGGCTAAAGAAATTCCAACTCATCTCTTTTGTAAATGGATGTCCCTCTATTCTGAGACTTTCCTCTCTGGTCCTGGACTCCACCACTATAGGAAACATACTCTCCTCATCTACTCTATGGAGACCTTTCAAAATTCAACAGGTTTCAATGAGATTCCCCCCATTCTTCTAAACTCCAGTGGCTACAGGCCCAGAGCCATCAAACACTCGGCATACGTGAACCTTTTCATTCCCACTCCCAGTTTTCCTAGCCTCCCTGCTGCCTCAACTAATTCTTCATGGACCCCTCAGTTAATAGTAGGGGGTCCATGGCATAAAAAAAGTTGGGGAACCCCTGCATTAGAATATGAATCATAACTTTCCTCTTTCAGCTGCATCCTCCTCTGAGATGCACAAACTCAGAATTAACACTTCAAATGCCATTGGTAAACAGGCACCATGCCGTACCCAAACAATGATCCATGGTTAGATATACACAGCCTTTGAAAGTTTTCCTTGGACACGTACTGAGCTTTCAGCCTGGGTGGTGTGGGGAAATTAATTGATTCTGTCGCTCCTCATGAACTGGTCACACATATGACATGAACCGAGGTCCCTGATCTGACACGTATTCAGGTTACTGTGGGCTGCCAAAATCAGTGTCCTGTTCTCCGATGTGTTTTCAAGAGTGGTGAAGGACACCATTCCCAACATTAAAACCCTTTTAGAATACATGTAAAGTCCAGAAAGCTATTGTTGCCACTCTGTCAGTAGTTGGTGTGAAGTATATGAAACGTTGTCCCATATCTGTAAAGGCATCTTCGCTGCCTTTGTGTCTATTGATGTTGTACTGTTCATGTGGACAATAAATCTCCTTCCTCATATGCAAGCTTCTAGCAATATGCCTCACAGCTACCATGTTGTAGGTGTCTTCCATCTGAGATCTGTCTTATGGAATCATAGGATAACTACAACACAGAAGGAAATCATGATTGTGTTGGCTCTCCCAGTGCTCACTCACCCCAGAAACCATTTTAGTAAATCGTCTTTGCATCTAACTCCTCCACATTCCTCCAATAATGTGACAAACAGAACTGAACATAATACTCTACTTGAGGCCACACAAGTGTTTATAAAAAGTGTGTGGATGTAACATCCCTACTTTTATTCTTAATTCTTTTAATAATAAAGTGAAGGACAGTGGACACCTCACTTATCGCATTCTCAATTTTCAGTAAAGACATAACTACAGGAACTTAGAATATCAGCAGTGCCACCTGTATGTATTAATGGTGAGCTAACATGGGTTCACATTTAATTAAGCAGTACATCTGACTTTGTGAGGAACTTGTCTTCTACCAATGATATATAAATGGCCTTACAATGGAAGGAGGTGGTACTACTCATCAGCTATGGCCTTGGTGAGGTTCTCTTTGCAGCCACTTTATTATCTGACAGTTTTGTTAGACCATCAAGTTAGATTGAAACTCCATTACCTAACAGTCTTGTTGGACCATCACATTAGATTGTCACTCCATTAGCTCATGGTCCTGTTAGGCTATCACGATTAGATTGTCCATTCACCGTGTTGTTTTCATTTGGATTCCATTCTTGCCTCGTCCTTTCACCTTCCTCTGGCACTCATCAATGTTTACAATGTAGTTGTCTGGGATTGGCTTAAAGTTATTGAGACTGTATAAACATTCTTAAAGGTTTATCTATTATTTTAAAGATTTATTTGTCACTTACGCTTCGGAACACACAGTGAAAAGTGTTGCTTGCATCAGTGATGTTCTCAGGTAACCCACAAATGTTGACTTGCTTCCGGTGTCAACATAATATGCCCGCAACTTACTAACTGTGACCATGTGTCTTTGGGATGTGGGAGGAAACTGGAGGACCTGGAGTAAACCCATGCAGCCACAGGGAGAACGTACTAACTTCTTACAGACAGCAGTGGAATTCAATCGCTGTCGCTTTAAAGCATAATGTTAACCATATCATCCCTTTTTGAATTTATATTTGTTTAACAGTGTTTTAAAGTGTAATTTCACTGTATCCAAGTGGACAAAACTAGGTTTTCCGATGATATTTAGTTTCTTAGCCAATAGAGGTATATAAAATTATGATGAGTATAGATAGAGTGAATGCAAGCAGGCTTTTTCCACTGAGGCAAGGGGAGAAAAAAACCAGAGGACATGGGTTAAGGGTGAGGGGGGAAAAGTTTAAAGGGAACATTGGGGGGGCTTCTTCACACAGAGAGTGTTGGGAGTATGGAATGAGCTGCCAGACGAGGTGGTAAATGCAGGTTCTTTTTTAACATTTAAGAATAAATTGGACAGATACATGGATGGGAGGTGTATGGAGGGATATGGTCCGTGTGCAGGTCAGTGGGACTAGGCAGAAAATGGTTCGGCACAGCCAAGAAGGGCCAAAGGGCCTGTTTCTGTGCTGTAGTTTCTATGGTTCTATGGTTTTGTTCAGTAACATTATCCACCATATCATCAGCTGTGACCACTGGTAATTGTAATTGTTATACACTGTATGTATCATGCCTTCAGTACTTCAGCCAGATGGGTCTTGATGGTAACAGAACTTTCTGTAATAGGATTGATGAATAAATTTCCTACAGTAAATATCTCTACTCTTGATAGAACAATCCATCACTGTCTTATTTCCACAGCCTCATTATTTATTTATTGATAAACTGCACAGAATATGCCTTTCTAGTCCTTCGAGCCACACCGTCCAGCAACCCCCGATTTATCCCTAGTTTAATCACGGGACAATGTACATGACCAATTAACTTACCAAATTGTACAACTTTGGACTGTGGGAGTAAACTGGAGCACCCGGAGAAAACCCACGGAGTCACGTGGAGAACGTACAAACACCTTAGAGAGGGCACCAGGGATGAACACCGAACTGTGACACCGCAAACTGTGATGCTAACCTCGACACTACCGTAACACTAACCTCAACACTACCCTAACACCCAAGCTGTACCGTGGTCAAACCGTAACTGTGTCTTACCATGAAGTCATGATGTTTCTCACATTTCCACCGGTAAACAAGCGCAGTTATCCTGCAGTGGGATCAGCTTTGATGTCATGAATCAGAATCAGATCTATTATCACTGACATATGGCGTGAAATTAGTTGTTTTGCAGTAGCAGTTCTGTGCAGGACATAAAAATATTCTAAATTACAAAATTAAATAGTGCAAAAAAAGGAATAACGAGGTAGCCTTCCTGGACTGTTTCAAAATGCTGTCTTCTCTCTCTCCCTCTCTCTCTCTCTCTGTATTTTCCGGGCAGATAGATTTTCTGTCACAAAGGGCAAATGTCACATTGACATCCCTGCTCTGGTTTGAAGTTCTGTTTGGTCTTATGTACCCTTGCTATATTTCCAGTACGTACAGAGGATGGTGTGCTTCTGATACTTGCCTACTTCTTGAGTAGTACCCAGTGAATTCTTGCCACTGGCGCTCAGGTGGTTCGAACAGCATGGTAGTGTAGCGTTCACTGTAGCATGTTATATCACCAGTGATTCAGGTTCAGTTCCCATCTGTAAGGAGTTTGTACGTTCTCCCCATAACCATTTGGGTTTCATTCAGGTGCTCCGATTTCCACCCAATTCGAAAGACGAATGGGTTAGGGTTACTAAGTTGTGGGCATGTTGCGTTGGTGCTGGAAGCATGGCAACGCTTATGGGCTGCCCCCAGCTCATCCTCAGACTGTGTTGGTCATTAGCATAAATAACGCAATTCACCAGATGTTTCAATGTACATGTGACAAACAAAGCTAATCTATCTTTATTTCTGGAATGGTATTTGTGTTGTTGCTTGCTAATAATTAGCTGTCCTGGTGAAAGTCAAAATTCCTTGGAATTCTGCTGCATTTCCAGAGGGATTACAATCCAGTAAACCAGGTCAAATGTAAGATTCTTTATCCCAAAAAAAAACTGGATTGAATCTGTTTGTAATTTCAGCCAGTCATAAATCTATCCCACTG
Source organism: Mobula birostris (assembly GCF_030028105.1). Classification (NCBI taxonomy): domain Eukaryota; kingdom Metazoa; phylum Chordata; class Chondrichthyes; order Myliobatiformes; family Myliobatidae; genus Mobula; species Mobula birostris. Next base: position 169,082,965 of record NC_092377.1, on the reverse strand, counting down.
CATATGGTTTCAGATCTCACCAAAAAGCTCTAAACTTTGGATAAATTTTACAATGCAGACACTGACAATTTCTGCTTCCTTGTACTGAAACTGCAGTGCTTTGCAGGTTCAAGTTCATTGATGTTACCACTGCTCTGAATGGGACATCTGCACGTTCTGTGAGGTGACCAGATCAGTGCACGATGGTCTCAGCCAATCACAGCGGGTGTAACAGCCCTTCTTATTACCTGAGAGCAAGATGCTCATTTTCAACATGATTTCCTGTCATCTGAGCTGCAAAAAGCTTCCCCCTCCTACCTCTCCTTACTCCTTAAACGGTTTTGTGGATCTCTAGATTACTTGTCTCACTCCTCGTCTGAGCAATGTCAGATGGCTGATGAGGCCGGTGTGGAAGTGCAGACCCTTCGGGAGCATTTTGGTGAGAGTGACCACAACTCCCTTAGCTTCAGCAGAGCTATGGAAAAGGATAAAAATAGACAAAATGGGAAAGTGCCTAATTGGGGAAGGGCTAACTGTGAAGGGATGAGACAGGAACTAGCGAGAGTAAATTGGAGGGTTCAAGGGTGAAAGCACAGAAGTAATGTGGAGGAAATTTAGGGATCACTTGTACTGGGTTCAGGATAGGTTTGTCCCACTGAGACAAGGAAAAAATTGTAGGAAAAGGGAACCGTGGCTGACAAAACATGTGAGACAACTCGTCAAGAGGAAGAAGGAAGCATATGCTAGATAGAAGAAGCAGGAAGCAGGAGGGGCTCATGAGGAATAAAGGGTAGCCAGGAAGGAGCTGAAGAAAGGATTTAAGAGAGCTCGAAGGGGGCATGAGAAGGCCTTGGCATGTAGGATTAAGGAGAACCCCAAGACGTTCTATGCGTATGTGAAGAACAGAAGGATGACAAGAATAAAGGTGGGGTCGCTAAAGGATAAAGAAGGTAACATGTACCTGGAGGCAAAGGAGGTTGGGGAGGTCCTAAATGAGTACTTTGCTTCAGTATTCACAAGTGAAAAGGACCTTGATCAGGGTGAGGTCAAAATAGAACAGGCCTGTATGCTGGACAATGTGGAGATTAAGAAAGAGGAAGTGTTGGATCTTCTTAAAAACATCAAGATTGATAAGTCCCCAGGGCCGGACGTGATATATCCCAGGTTGCTGTGGGAAGTGAGAGAAGAGATCGCTGGAGCAGTAGCTATGATCTTTGAATCCTCTTTGGCTGCAGGGGAGGTGCTGGAGGATTGGAGAATGGCAAATGTAGTTCCCTTGTTTAAAAAAGGTAATAGGGAGAATCCAGTGAGTCTTACGTCGGTGGTCTGAAAACTATTGGAAAGGATTCTTAAGGATAGGATCTACGAGCATTTGGAGAAGTACAGTCTACTCAAGGATAGTCAACATGGCTTTGTGAAGGGAATGTCATGCCTCAAGAGCTTAGCTGAGTTTTTTTTGAAGAGGTAACAAAAGAAATTGATGAGGGTAGGGTGGTAGATGTGGTCTACATGGATTTTAGCAAGGCATTTGACAGGGTCCTCCATGAGAGGCTCATCCAGAAAGTCATGAGGCATGGGATTGGTGGAACCTTGGCTGTTTGGATAAAAAATTGTCTTAAAGGAAGAAAGCAGAGGGTATTAGTTGAAGGAAAGTATTCTGCCTGGAGGTCAGTAACTAGTGGACTGCCGCAAAGATCTGTCCTGGGACCCCCTGCTCTTTGTGATTTTTATAAATGACCTGGATGAAGAGGCGGAAGGATGGGTGAATATGTTTGCGGATGACACGAAGATTGGAGGAGTTGTGGATGGAGCTGTGGTTTGTCGAAGGTTACAAGAGGATATAGACAGGATGCAGAGTTGGGCAGAAAAGTGGCAGATGGAGTTCAATCCGGATAAGTGTGAAGTGATGCATTTTGGAAGGACAAACCAGAAGGCTGAGTACAGGGTTAATGGTCGGTTACTTAAGAGTGTGGATAAACAGAAGGACCTTAGGGTTCAAATCCATACATCCCTCAAGGTCGCTGCACAGGTTGATAGGATAGTTAAGACCTATGGGATGCTAGGCTTCATTAATAGGGGGATTAAGTTCAAGAGTAGAGAGGTCATGTTGCAACTCTACAAACCTCTGGTGAGACCACACTTAGAGTATTGTGTTCAGTTCTGGTCACCTCATTATAGGAAGGATGTGGAAGCTATGGAGAAGGTGCAGAGGAGATTTACCAGAATGTTGCCTGGATTGGAAAACAAGTCTTATGAGGCAAGGTTAGCAGAGCTGGGACTTTTCTCTTTGGTGCGTAGAAGGATGAGAGTGGACTTGATAGAGGTCTACAAGATTATGAGAGGCATAGATAGCGTGGATAGCCAGTACCTGTTGCCCAGGGCATGAACAGCAAACACCAGAGGGCATATGTACAAAGTTAAGGAAGGGAAGTTTAGGGGAGACATCAGGGGTAAGTTTTTTACACAGAGGGTTGTGGGTGCCTGGAATGACTTGCCAGGGATGGTGGTGGAGGCTAAAACATTAGGGGCATTTAAGAGCCTCTTGGACAGGCACATGGATGAAAGAAAAATAGAGGGTTACAGGGTAGTGCGGGTTTAGTACTAAGGAATATATAGGTCGGCACAACATCGAGGGCCGAAGGGCCTGTACTGTGTTGTAGTCCTCTAGTGTCTAGTGTCTAGTGTTCTTTCCATGAACAATTTAGAGTTTCTGCATGTCCCCAATGTCCAGTCTCAAGGATCTCAACACCATCCCAAATACTCCTTCTTCACCTTGAAGGGTAGGGTGTCAGGAATTCCAAAAATCCAGTGGGAATTCTGCATTTTGTTAATAAGGCTTTGAACGCATCATCAAATCCTTTCCTCCGGCGGTCTGGTAATCTGTTGTTGTGTTGCGAATGACCCACTCCCCAGCCCTAGAACTGCCATTTTGTCCCACCTCCTGCCGGAACAGTGAGACTGTTGTACTCAGGGTTTACCTTTGCAATGCTCACGTTCCCTGTGCCTCACGAGGGAGTCAGTGGCCTTCCCTAATGCTGCCAGGTTCGCTAATCTAAAACTAAGTATGATAATTAAAGTGTCATTTCAAAGTCCGAAGCTCATTTATTATCTAAGTACATATATGTCACCATATACTGTAAGTCACCATGACCACGTGGGTTTCTTCCATTTTTCTCCCACAATTCAAAGACATACTGCTTTGTAGGTTAATAGGTCATTGTAAATTGTCCCAAGATTAGGCTAGCATTAAATTGGAGGATTGCTGGGCGGCAAGGCACAACGACCCAGAAGGGCTTACTGCATGTTGTGTGCCATTAAATAAATAAATAAGTAAATAGATAGATAAATAGATACAATCCTGAGATTCATTTTCTTGTGAGCATATTCAATAAATCCATAGAATAATAACCATAATAGTCAATGAAAGACCATACCAACTTGGGCATTCAACCACACAAACTGCAAAAGACACAAACTGTGCAAAAGACACAAACTGTGCAAATATACAGAGAAAGAAATAATAATAATAAATAAATAAGCAATAAGTATCGAGAACATGAGATGAGGAGTCCTTGAAAGTGATTCCATAGGTTGTGGGAACATTTCAATAATGGGGCAATTGAAGTTATTCCCTCTGGTACAAGAGCCTGATGGTTGAGGGGTAATAACTGTTCCTGAACTTGAGGCTCCTGTACCTTCTTCCTGATGGCAGCAGCGAGAAGAGAGCACAGCCTGCGTGCTGACTGATTTGCCGACTGAAACTCCATAACTGATGTTTTATTTATGAACACATAACAGGATGCAGCAAAAAAATTGCAGACGTCAGATATCTGAAATAGAAACCAAAGCTTCTGGAAACTCACGGTAGGTCAGACAGCATCTATGGAGAGAGGAACAGAGTTTCTGTTTCAAGTTTGACCAAGTGTCTTCAACCTGAAATTATAACTGTTTCCCTTTCTGCAGATGCTGCCTGACATTTTGCTGTTTTATATATCAATGTGGGTTGTTGGGGTTTGTCATTTGTCTTGTCCAATTCTTGACAATTTAAGTATAAAAGTAGCCAGTTTACAAATGCACAAGTACTCCTTAGAGGCAAGATAGTGACACCTAGTGGCACAGAGAGCAGGGCCCGTTGGAATATGCATGGACTCCCCAGCACTTCAGCCTCAATGAAACAAATTAGCAGAGCAATCCATTTGCCACTGGACATAACCTGTCAAGGGGAGAGGTGAGTTTTATAATCTGAAGGTTGCAACCGTATAAAACTTTGGTTAGGCTGCATCTGGATTATTGAATTTAGTTCTGGTCACCATATTACAGGAAGGATGTGGAGGCTTTGGAGAGGTGCACCAGGATGTTGCCTGGATTCGAGAGAATAAATTGTGAGTGAAGTTGAACAAACATGGATCGCTTTCTCCTTAGGCAGAGGAGAGACCTAACAGAAGTTTATAAAATTATGTGAGGCAGAGATTAGGTAGACATTCAGAATCTTTCTTACCAGGGTAAAAACATCAAATACCAGAGTGCCTAGCTTTAAGTTGAGTAGGAAAATTTAATGGAGTTGTGTGAGCAAAGTGATATTTATACACAGAGAATGATCAATATCTGGATCAATAGTATGGACATGAAAGATTATGGGGACAAGGCAGAAGAATGGGGTTGAGAGGGATAATAAATCAGCCACGATGGAATGGTCTGATGGAGTTGCTGGAGGTGTTTGGAGAATATGTTACAGGGAAAAGTAATGGAAAAACGGATTGGTCTATGAGCTGAAAGAAATGTAATTAACTGAAAATCTCCTTCCATATTGTATCCGTAATATTCAGGACATTTTCAAGGAATGATGACTCAAAAAGGCGGCATCCGTCATTAAGGACTCTCATCACGCAGGAGATGCCCTCCTCTCATTGCTACCATCAGAGACAAGGTACAGAAGCCCAAAGACACACACTCAACGTTCAGAAATGGCATCTTCCCCACTGCCATCCGATTTCTAAATGAACAACAAATCCATGAATTCTCTCATTACTTTTCTATTTTTATTTTTGCACTACTTATTTAATTTAACAATTTTATAGATATACTGTAATTCATGTTTCTTTTTCTCTATTGTTATGTACTCTTACAATTGGGATACTCTTCTGTCTTCATGGATATCTGCAAGGAGCAAGAATTTCAGGTTGTGGTGGCGTCTGTTAGTCTCGCGAGACCATGGATCTGTGCCTGGAAAGTCTTGCTTCAGTCTGTGTTAGAGCAGCGTCTGTTGTGGCTGTAGAGTCCCACACAGGAGTGACAGTCTCGGCTGCAGCGTCTGCACTTGAAGGCACCGTCCTCCAGTGTTGTCTTGATGCTGTTTTTCCTACGAGTGCACTTTTCTTCAGCAGCAAGCCTCAGCTTCTCTTCTCCTCTTTTTAGACCCCTGCGTAGTTCCAGCCTCCAATGAGGGTGATTGCTTACAATATCCTCCCACCTCTCGATGTTCATTTTCAGTGACTTTATGTCTCTCTTGCAAATGTCTTTGAAACGAAGATGGGGCCGCTCTTGTGCTCTCTTGACGGAGGCCAGTTCCCTGTACAGCAGGTCTTTTGGGATCCTCCCATCTGACATGCGGTGTACGTGGCCCAGCCAGCGGAGACGGCGTTGTTGGAGCAGGGTGAAGAGGCTGGGTATCTGGTCATGGGCCAGGACCTCATTGTTGGTGACTCGGTCAGTCCACGTGATGTCCAGGATGCGTCTCAGGCTGCGAAGGTGGAAGGGATTGAGACGCCGCTCTTGTCTGGAGTAGAGGCTCCAGGTCTCGCTGCCGTAAAGCAGTGTGCTGAGGTTGCAGGCCCTGTAGACTGCAACTTTGGTGTGCGTCGTCAGCTTCCTGTTCTCCCATACTCTCTTTGTCAGCTTGGCGAATGTTGAGGCTGCTCGTCCGATCCGTCTATTGAGCTCAGGGTCTAGGGAGAGGCTGTCCGTGATGGTGGAGCCAAGGTACATAAACTCGTGAACTACCTCCAGCTCGTAGTTGTTGATGGTAATGGCAGCGGGGTGCTCAACGCCTTGGCCCAACACGTTGGGTTTTCTTCAGGCTGATGGTCAAGCTGAAGTCCTGGCAGGCTCTTGAGAAGCTGTCCATGAGGCGTTGCAGTTGCTCTTCAGAGTGTGTTGCCAGTGCCGCGTTGTCTGCAAACAACATGTCCCTGATGAGTACTTCACGAACCTTGGTTTTTGCCCTCAGCCGGGACAGACTGAACAGCCTCCTGTCTGATCTGGTGTGGAGGTAGACACCATCAGTTGACGTTCCAAAGCCGTGCTTCAGCATTACTGTGAAGAAGATGCCAAACAGGGTGGGGGCAAGCACACAGCCCTGCTTCACACTGCTGCGGATGTTGAAGGCCTCTGAAAAAGAGCCGTTGAACTGAACGATGCCCTTTATGTCTGTGTGGAATGACTGAACTATCCTAAGGAGCCTCGGGGGAACAACCAATCCTGGCGAGGATTTTGAACAGGCCGTCTCTGCTCACGAGGTCGAAGGCCTTCATGAGGTCAATGAAAGCGACGTAGAGTGGTTGTCTTTGCTCTCTGCATTTCTCTTGTAGCTGTCGAAGGGAGAAGATCATGTCGATTGTGAAGCGTTCTGTCCTGAAACCGCACTGAGACTTGGGACATACCCTTTCGGATATATATTGTATATTGTATATATACAATATATATCAGGATGTATATTGTACTGTATATATTCTCTGATATTAAATGGAACTCTTGTATTGCTTTGTACTGCTGCCATAAAGACAACGAATTTCACAATATATGCCGGTGATATTAAGCCTGATTCTGATATCATAAAGAAAATGGCGATATGACCTTCCTAACCACAAACCCTTGGTCTCCACAGTAACACCTCAGCCAGAATGGATTGGCCTTGGAAGGTGTACACAAAGAGATTAACCAGGACAATTCCTAAAGATTAAATTACCAGAAAAGGATTCACAATCTAGGACTCTGTTCATGATTAAAAAAAGGATGATTTAAATGAAATATTAAAGATTAGCTTTATTTGTCACGTGTACATTGAAACATACAGTGTAACAGGTTGTTTATATCAAACCAAATCAGAGGGGATTGTGCTGGCAGCCGAGAAATATCACTACACTTCCAGCACCAAAATAGCATGCTCACAACTCACTAATCCTATCTGTGTGTCTTTGGAACGTGCGAGGAAACCAGAGAACCCGGAGGAATCCCATACAGTCACGGGAGAAAACATACAAACTCCTTACAGAGAGAAATGGAGTCGCACCCCGATCTTACAGTTGATGCTGTAAAGCAATTGTGCTCACTACTACGCCTCCCAGCTGCCCTCATCTGCCCTCTGCATAGGACTGCACGCTACAGTGCAAAAGCCTCAGGCAATCACACACACACACACACACACACACACACCTATACCTAGGGCACCTAAGACTAATGCACAATGCTGTTAAAATAGGAAGGTGGTTGGGAAACAGAAATAAAAGTACTTAGCTTTGTAGTAGCTCAATGGTATTAAATGTTACTTGGTAACTGGAAAGACGTAATATATAGTACTGTGCAAACGTCTTAGGCATCTGTTAGTCTCGTGAGACCATGGATTTGCGCCTTGGAAGGTTTCCAGGGCGTAGGCCTGGGCAAGGTTGTATGGAAGACCGGCAGTTGCCCATGCTGTAAGTCTCCCCTCTCCACGCCACCGATGTTGTCCACGGGAAGGGCACTAGGGCCGATACAGCTTGACACCAGTGTCGTTGCAGAGCAATGTGTGGTTAAGTGCCTTGCTCAAGGACACAACACGCTGCCTCAGCTGAGGCTCGAACTAGCGACCTTCAGATCACTAGATTGACGTCTTAACTACTTGGCCACGCGCCAGCCCTAGCTATATATACTATCTGCCTAAGATGTTTGCACAGTACTGTAAATGTGCTGATACAGGTTTTTCAGGTCTATTCCTCCTGCTCCCAAAGCAACCTTTGCCCCTTGGCTAGATTGTGCTGGGAATGAATATACAAAGGATCTCCTCTGATTGAATTCTCGATAAAGAGTCATTATGGTTACAGGAGTGAACACTTACTAGTTCAACTTCAACCACAAGTTTAATTGTCATTCAACCATACACATGTATACAGACAAATGAAACAGTGTTCCTGCAGGGCCAAGGTGCAAAACATAGTACCTACAGCACACAACACATACAGTTACGACAGCAAGCACATGATTATTGCTAAAATAATGTATATCTATAAATAACATTTCATGTTTATGATTTTCATAAATCATTTTAATTTTCTTTATTTTCTTGTAAATGTCTGCAAGAAAATGAATCTCAAGGTTGTATATGGTAACATATACTGCACATACTAAATTTACTTTGACGTTGACTTCTAGAAACTAATTTTTTTACGGAAACATTATGACAGTCACACATTACCATTCCAGTTCACTGATTTCTAAAGCAGCCCTGAGATAGTAGAAGGCAAAACGTGACAAATCATGAGAGTGTCTGAGAACTTGGTTAAGAGATCAGTTTTAAGGTTGAAGTTAAGGTGAAGTGATCTAGGAGTGGGATTCGAACTGGTGCAGGGCAATATAGAGTTGCACAGGTGCAGGCTTTAAAACAGTTCCAGCTTACGGATAAAAACATCAGGCACGTGTTGTGATTAACAAAAAGTGACTGAGAGTCAAACTCAACTCACGGTCACAGACTTTAGACAGCAGATTGGATTACAAGGTCAGTATCGATGTAACTGGGAGACCTGCCATCAGTGTATTAGGCTGTCTGCAGTAACTGTAGCTCCTTTTTAAGCAAATCTGGTAAAAATAGCAAAGACCAAACCACTTTCTTCTGGCAACGTTGGATAATCAATGAATAAAGTATCTCCCTCTCTGCAACAGGGTACGTGTCCTCTAATAAACGAGTGATACATTCCCACCCTGCCTCACAGATCCACGGGGGTGGGGGGGGGGGTGATGATGGGCCTCTGTACGGAATTTTGCAACTCTTCATCCTGACGTGAGTTTCTAGGGAAGGACTGAAAGCAACCAGCTTCTCTTGGTATCTCTGCTGAACAGATATTCAAATAAATGGGAACTAATCTAATAGCATGTAAGCTATTGACCTTCAGTGCCGGCATATCATTTCCTGTTCCTGCCGCTTAGCATGTTAAAGGTGAGCTAGACATTGATAATGGGAAACAGAAAACGGAAAGTTGTGCCACAAAGATAATTTCCTGTAATGGATATTAAAATGAATGGACAGAGAAACAGTGGTCTAGTTATAGCCCATTTCCAAATAAAGGCTCCCACTGGGAGAGACTCAGTACCAAAAGCACTATTACAGAATTAACGCATTCAGTGAGAATCACACTAACCATGGTGTGTTTGCTTAGTTTAATTGAGAGTGCATTCATTGACAGCCAAGGACTCCAGAGGGACAATAACTGGACCCTGCTCCAGCACAGAAACAGGCCCTTTGTCCCATCTAATCCATGCCACACTATTATTCTGCCTGTTTCCATCGACCTTCACCTGGACCACAGGCCTCCATACACTTCCCATCCATGTACCTACCTGAACTTCTCTTAAATGTGGAAATCGGACCCATTTCCACTGGCAGCTCGTTCCACACTCTCACCAGCATCTGAGTGAAGAAGTCCTCTCAGGTTCCTCTTAAATATTTCACCTTTCATCCTTAACCCATGACCTTAAGTTCAAGTGTTCATTGACAGTTCCCTTGCACTTATCCAAAAAGCAATTGACAATGAGAAGTGTGTCACATATGTTTACCCCAGTGTATTTGGCTCTGGCACAACTACAGATAGTTAGAGGGAAAATTAATTAATTACTTAATTAATTAATTAACTTAACAACACAGTGTGGAGTAGGCATTTCTGGTTCTTCTAGCCACACTGCCCCAGCAACCCCTGATAAACCTGATTAACTCTAACCTAATCATGGGACAATTTAGATTAGATTAGATTGAACTTTATTATCATTGTGCCGAGTACAGATACAAAGCCAATGAAATGCAGTTATCTTCTAACCAGAAATGCAAAGAGTAGTGTTATTTACAAAATAACTGTGAATAGAAAGTAAGTGCTACAGCACACAAATATAAAAGTACTGAGACAGTACAATATGGGTGCAATACTGCTTAGCGCTGTGATGTGAGGTTCAGCAGGGTCACACCCTCAAGGCTGATTTATACTTGTGCGTCAACTCGACGCCGTAGGTATGGCGTCGCTGTGAACCCTACGCAGAGCCTACGCGGATCCCTACACCATAGCCAGACGCGCACCTCTCCCAAAGTGTAACTACGCGTCGTGGCAACGCAGAACGCAACAACTGTGATTGGTCCGCCTGGTAGCATCGCATTTCCTCCTACGCTGCAATAGCTTCCCATTGGCCGACTGAAGGGCAGGGAAAGAACTCTGGCTGCAATGCTTTCCATAAAGCTTTACAGACCTCTGAAATTATGGAGGACACATTTCGCTTTTACGAAAAAAGATGCTCGCGTCTTGTTTACCCTGAGAAAGACTACCATGACCATGAAGCCTCGTGCGGGCAGGTGTGTGCACATACGTGACGTGCCCGAATTGCAGAGTGACGCAGACACACCAACGCACAAGTATAAATGCTCACAACGCATGTAGGCCACTTGCGTAGGTTACGGCGTTGAGTTGATGCACAAGTATAAATCAGCCTTCAGGGAAGAAGCTCTTCCTGTGCCTGCTGGTGAGGGAGCGGAGGCTCCTGTAGTGCCTATTGGATGGGAGGAGAGTAAAAAGTCCATGGTTAGGGTGAGATGCATCCTTGATAATGCTTTTCACCCTGCCCAGGCAACGTTTATGGTAGATGTTCTCAATGGTGGGCAATTGGGTGCCGATAATCCGCTGGGCAATTTTCACCACACGCTGGAGTGCTTTGCAGTCCGATATGGGACAATTGCCATACCACACTGAGATGCAGTTGGTGAGTATGCTCTCAATGGTACAGCGGTAAAAGTCTGTCAGTATCCTGGGACAGAGGTGAGCTTTCTTGATGCTCCACAGGAAATAAAGGTACTGTTGCGCCTTTTTGATCAGGATGGAGGAGTTCAGGGACCAAGTGAGATCCTCAGAAATGTGGACACCAAGGAATTTGAAGCTTGATACACGCTCCACTACAGCTCCGTTGATGTAGATGGGGACGTGAGTGTGGCTCCTAGCATGCCTGACGTCCACAATGATCTCCTTGGTCTTCAGGGCATTGAGGGTTAGGGTTGCAATGACCAATTAACCTTCCCATTACGTCTTTGGACTGTGTGAGGAAACCGGACCACCCAGGGAAAGCCCACGCATTCCACAGCGAGGACCTACAGAGACCCCTTACAGAGCGGCGTGGAATAGAACTCCAGACTCTGGAATGCCCCAAGCTGTGACAGCATCGTGCTAACTGCTACACTACCTTGGCGCCCAAATTATAACGTTTGGTCTTGTGATGGAGTCACAAGAGAGAACTGATGGCCATCATGCCCTAACTAAGGCAAAAGAGGAATATAATGCAGGCTGATGCTGTAACCAGCCACTGGCCGAATGCTCTGCAGGTTACAACCCTTCAAGTGCTGATCCAGGTGATTATTAGAAACAGTGAAGGTAGCTATCTCCACCATCACTTCAGGCTGTGAGTTCCAGATCCCTACAACACTTTGGCTAAAAATATGTCTAATTAGCGAAGACCTTCATTCTGCATCCTCAATCACTGATTTCCTAGACTAGGTCTCTAATAACTTGATGCATCTTAATCAAAATCTACACGATCTCATTTGTTGCATTAAAAACCTCCCCAACACAGCAGCTGCTCTTTGTAACTGTTACTCTCCAGCCCTGGCAATGGACTGTCCAGTCTGACCAAGTGCTTCCTGTACAGTAGACAACGCTGTGTGTAAGTACACCAGGAGTGGACAAACTAGTGCTTTATACAGGTTTAACAGGACCTCCCTGCCATGTGCCTTCCTCAGCACCATTCCCAATGCTAGAAGGGATGCTTCCGTGAAATATTAAAAAGAGGATAAATCTCCTAACGAAGCAGCAGAGTAGCACAGCAGTGCTATACGGCACCAGTGATTACAGATCGCAGTTCAATTCCTGCTGCTGTCTGTGAGGGTTTTGTAACCATAAGACCATAAGATATAGGAGCAGAACTAGGCTATTTGACACCTCGAGTCTGCTCCACCGCTTCATCATGTCTGATCCAATTTTCCTCTCAATCTCCTCCATGCCCTGACAAATCAAGAATTTATTAACCTCTGCATTAAATATATCCAATGACTGTGGCAATGAATTCCACAGATTCACAACTCTATCTTTCCTTCTCGTCTCCATTCTAAATGGACATCTCTCAATTCTGAGGCTACATCCTCTGGTCTAGACTCCCTCACCACAGGAAGCATGCTCTCCAAACCATGTGGGTTTCGTCCAGCTGCTCCAGATTTCTCCCATATTCCAAAGACATACTGGTTAGAGTTTGTGAGTTGTGGGCATGCCATTTTGGTGCTGGAAGCAAGGCAACACTTGTCAGCTGTCCCCAACATACCCTTGAACTGTGTTGGTATTGGACACAAACGCCATATTTCAATGTTTCGATGCACATGTGACAAATAAAGCTGATCTTTATCTCTTTTTAACTGCTTGAAATATGCTATCAATACACTGTCAAAAGTAATCAAAGCAACACACACAAAATGCTGGAGGAACAGTCCACCTATCACCCCCCAGTTTCTTACTTCACCCTCGTCCCCCAGCACTGGCTTCACCCGGCACCTGCCAGCTGTACTCTACTCCTTCTCCTCCTCCCACCTTTTTATTCTAGCTTCCCCTTCCGGTAAAAGAAAATTCCTCCCCATCCCTCTTCTTCTATTCCTCACTCTGGCCTCTTACATCTTCTCACCTGCCTGTCACCTCCCCCTGGTGCCCTTCCTCCTTCCCTCTCTCCCATGGTCCACTCTCCCCTCCTATCAAATTCCTTCCTCTCCAGCCCTTTACCTTTCCCACCCACTTGGCTTCACCTTTTATCTTCAAGCTAGCCTTCCCTCTCTCCCCTACTTTTTTATTGTGGTGTCTTCCCCCGTCCTCTCCAGTCCTGATGAATGATCTCGGCCTGAAACACTGACTGTTTATTCATTTCCATAAATGCATCCTAACCTGCTGTGTTCCTCCAGCATTTTGTATGTGTTGCTCTGGATTTCCAGCACCTACAGAATCTCTTGTGCTTGTCAAAAGTAATCAGTTGGCTCTTAAACTCATTCTTTTTATCTTCTGTAGGGTATAAAATAATAATTTGGATATTCCTTCTTAAAGTACCCTAGACATGTGAATTTAGAATTGCAGATATTTTGGCTATGTCTAGTAAGATTTATCAGACTTGTATGCTTATTTGAAATACTGTTTTGACACTATTTGTATGGCTGTTAAATTGATTGGAATAAATAACCCTTCAGAGGACAGGTAATGGGGTCTAGTTCCCAGCTAGCAGCACATGACTGGGCCCTTGAATCTTACAATTATCTTGAACTGGCACAGTATACTGTTAGACTCTCTTTGGCTGGGATGCCCTAAAGGCAAAATCACTTCATCTCAAACCACTGAAACACCTCACTGTGGTTAAAACATAGTTTCCTGACTCATAATCAGAAGAATAGGAGACTTGAAACAAGAATCCAAAAGAGAACTGAAATACAGTGGATTCCATTTAATTGGGACACGTTGGGACAAGCGCATCTTTGCTCAATTAAGAGGCTGCCCCAATTAGCCAAAGTTTCATGGAAATAGTTAAAATGGTGTAAAAAAAAGACAGACTATCGTTTCACTGAATAACAAATTATGTATGTAATTGAAATACAGAACAAATTAGAACACTATCAATACCACTACAGTACTATAAAATGGTGTATTAGTTGCTAATTGTTTTCAACGGGGGAATTCATCCAATATATCAGCACGTTGCCTTGTTCTGTCAATTGACTGTGAATGATCAAAATCAGTGCTGACACCTAGTGCAGATAATAGACTGCCTTCATTCAATGCTACTGATGATTACATCCTCCAAATCTTTATTTTCATTGTAACATTCAAGATGATTTAAAATTCAAAGTTTAAAGTAAAGTTATTATCAAAGTACATATCTGTCACCACGTAAAATCCTGAGATTCATTTTCTTGTGGGCATACTCAATATATCCATAATAGAATGGTAACCATAATAGGATCAATGAAAGACTGCACCAGCTTGGGTGTTCCACCAGTGTGTAAAAGACAACAAACTGCAATTACAAAAACAAAGAAATGATGATAATAAATAAATAAGCAATAAATATCAAGAACGTGAGATGAAGAGTCCTTGAAAGTGAGTCCATAGTTAGTGGGAAAATTTCAATGACAGGGCATTTGAAGTTGAGTGAAATTACCTCCTTTTGTTTAAGACACTGATGGTTGAGGGATAATAACTGTTCCTGAACCTGGCTGTGTGCGACCTGAGGCTCCTGTGCTTCTTCCTGATGGCAGCAATGAGAACAAAGCATGACGTGGGAGCTGGAGTCCCTGATGAAGGATGCGGCTTTCCCACGGCAATGCTTCTTGTAGATGTGCTCAATGGTAGGGAGAGCTTTACCCCGCGATGAGCCGGGCTGTATCCATTACTTCTTGTAGGATTTTCTGTTTAAGGGTATGAGTGTTTCCATACCAGGCTATGATGCAGCCGGTCAATATACTCTCCACCACAAATCTATAGAAGTTTGTCAAAGTTTTAGGTGTCATGCTGAAACTTTTCAAAATCCGAAGGAAACAGAGGCGCTGTCTTGCTTTCTTCATAACTGGAATCTTGCGTGCTGGGCCCAGAACAGGTCCTTCGAAATGATTGTTGATACTTTTAAATTCTTCATAGTACCTAACTTGTTGAAGTAGTGAAATCCTTTCATTTTCACTCCTGGTCATTTCTGGCATCTCCAAGATTGGATGCCTGAAACCGCAGTGAGCAAATCAGTTTGGAATTGTCTTACTGCTTATTCCTTAATAGCAGTGACAAAGATCACTGCTTTTTGAACACAAGCATATACAACTGACACTATTTAAAAACTGCTTGCATGGTGTAGTGTCTAACAGCCACACAAATGCATATGTCTGATGCTAGTTATAAATTGTTCAGAACAGTCTTGAGTTCCAATTAAGCCACACAGCGTCCCAAATAAATGAAGGGAGTCCTGGCTGTTTTCACAATTAGTTTTTGTCATTTCAGAGTTGTTACAAATAGATGGCTGCCCAGATTAACCAATGGCCCATTGTGTGATCTGTGGATCTGTGGAATGCTCTGCCTCAGAAGGCAGTGGAGGCCAATTCTCTGGATGCTTTCAAGAAGGAGTTAGATAGAGCTCTTAATGATAGCGGAGTGAAGGGATATGGGGAGAAGGCAGGAACGGGGTACTGATTGTGGATGATCAGCCATGATCACAGTGAATGGCGGTGCTGGCTCGAAGGGCCAAATGGCCTACTCCTGCACCTGTTGTCTGTTGTCTATTGTCTAACCAGAATCTAGAGTTTTCAAAATCTATTCAACTTGAATCTAATCCCCATTCCATCATCCACTTCTTTGAGTTGAATCCTTACATCACTGTCCTTTTTTTTTAACAAAATATCTTTATTACAAATTAAGTGCTACAGTATATACTAACACAATTACTATGCAACTACTATAGACAAACGACATTAAACTAAAATATTTCCTTCTCGTCAATGATGGCGCTAATCCCCCGCAGAGCACAACGATCCCGGAACGCCTCTATGGTTGCAGCTGACAGTGCATGTTCCCTGTCAATGGTTACCCAGGCATGGACGTACCCCCTAAACATTGCCCAGGCAGTCTGCCCAGGCAGATCCCAACGCCACTCGTTTCCAAGACCCTCAGAGAGCTGTTTTTGCCAGCCCCAGGAGCAAGTTGACAAGGGCATCCTCATCCCTCCATGCCCCCCTCCTTACTGGATGACCGTATATAAATAGGGTGGGGCTTAAGTGTACCCAGAAGGTGAGAAGCAGCCCTCACAGATATGCAAAAAGGGGCTGCAGCCTTGCACACTCCATATACATGTGGTACACGGTCTCCTCCAGCCCACATAAGTGACATGCAGCTGGGAGGTCTGTGTTCAAACTGAGGAACTTGTCATAGGGCACCGCTCTATGCAGCAGCCTCCACCCCAGATCCCCCAGGTGCTTGGGAAGAACTCCCTCATAAGGGGACATCCCCCTGTCTGTGGATTGTGTGACAGGACACTGCAGAGAGAGGGTTATCCCAAACTGTCAAAGCACCCCCCACAAACCCCAATCCCAAATTTACAAACCCCTCCAAAACCCCAGTCTCAAACTGTCAACCCCTCCACAAAGCCCCAATTCCAATCAGTCAAACCCCCCCAAGCCCCAGTCTCGGACTGTCAAACCACACCAAAACCCCAATCACAATCTGTCAAACCCCCAAGCACCAATCTCAATCTGTCAACCCTCCAAACCCCAATCCTAATCTGTCAAACCCCCCCAAAACCCCAATCACAATCTGTCAACCCCCCAAGCTCCAGTCTCAATCTATCAACCCCCCAAACCCCAATCCTAATCTGTCAAATCCCTCTAAAACCCCAATCACAATTTGTCTAATCCCCCAAACCCCCATTGCAAACTGTCAAACATCTCCAAACCCTCACTCCCAAACTGAGAAACACCATACAAAGCCCCAATCCCGAATAGTAAAACCCTCCAAATCTTCAATCCCAAACTCTTAAACCCCTTTAAAGCCCTAATCCCAAATGGCCAACCCCCTCCAATGTCCCAATCCCAAGCTGACAAGCACCCGCTAAAGCCCCAAACCCTGTCAACCTCCTCGAAAACCTAAACCAAAATTGACAGAACTCTCCAAATCTCCAACCCCAAATTGTCAAAACCCCCCAAAATCCCAATCCGAAAATGTCAATCCCCCAAAGCCCCACCACACGCTGTCAAACTCCCCCAAAACCCCAACCCATACTGACAAAACCCTCCAAATCTCCAATCCCAAACTGTCAAACCCTTCCAAAACCCCTATCCCAAATGGCCAAACCACTCCAAAGTCCTAATCGCAAACCATCAAACCCCCTCCGAAGCCCCAATCCCAAACTGTCAAACCCCGTCAAAGCCCCAGTCCCAAAAGTAGTTATAAGCAGAATTCTGTGAAGCACAGGATAGTCATCTAGCTACCTACAAATCTACCTATTAATCTATCTATTATATATCATTCATCAGTCCAGTTACCTACCTACCTACATGCTGGTCACTGAGAACAAACAGTCATGTCGCTGTACTCTCTGCTTTTCTTACCTACATAGTTTTGTCCCTCCTCTGGCAACTTTACATCATCCCTCCACTGACTCTCAGCTGCCATGTGACATTCTCTCTCTTTGCTCCACTCTGAGAGTCAGGAGGTTCTGCAGATATTGGAAACCACAAGAAACATATGCAGATGAAGGGTCTAGACCTGAAATGTCGACTGTTTATTCCCATCCACTGATGCTGCCTGACCTGCTGAGTTCCTCCAGCATTGCATGTGTGTTGCTTTTTGCTCCATTTTTATTATGGAGTTCAACCTTAGAATTTCTTCCTAAGCCACTTCTCATAGGAGGAGAAGATGGCAGCGCGCCTGCGTGTGCGCAGCCCTCCAGTGAAAAATGATATCGTATCTGTTAAATAGGGGCGTGGACAATTCTGATTTGATGGAGAATGGACGTGAAAGCACAGAGGAACATCTGGAGAAATTTCTGAAACGCCCGTTCGCTGCTGTCGTTACTGTGTGGTCGGGAATCTTTCGGGGCGTAGGCCTCAAAATCCCCGGCCTTGCCTGCTTTTGGCGACCGAGAAGGAGGTCGAATCATTCGGACAGAGATGGCGCTCAGTACTCGGTGTCGGAGAGCTGATCAGAGCTCGAAGTTTTCGGATGACTCGGAGTCGGATTGCGGCAGGGAGAGTTTTTCTTCCTTCTCCCATCTGCATGAGATGTGGGACATTTGAGAAACTTTGAACTTTTTACTGTGCTCATGGACTTCTTCATCAAGTTATGGTATTGTTACACTGTTTGTAACTATATGTTATAGTTATGTGGTTTTGTCAGTGTTTTCAGTCTTGGTTTGTCCTGTGTTTTGTGATATCACACCGGAGGAAATAATGTATCATTTCTTAATGCATGCATTACTAAATGACAATAAAAGAGGACTACGTGTCTTCATAATCATATTTGCTTCTTTTCCCATCCAATGCAAGGCACGTCTTCAGCCTTGTCACTTTTATCTGCTCCTCCTTATACCTTCCTTGGTATTTTTGATCTCGACTCGCTTGTGTACCCAGGACAGTTTCTTGTGTTGAAGGTACAGCACAGATGTCGCTTATTGCCGTGCAGAGTCTTTGCAAGATGCGACTGCATTTTTCTGCATGAATTGGCTGCATTTCAAAAATTATTCATTGGAGAGGCTCAGAGGAGGTCATAAAGATGTAGATAAACAACAGGCCCAGAAGGAATTTTACCCAATTCTGATTCAGCGCCAGAGACTGAAATCAAATTGTAAACCACTTGTCTTGAGGTTGTGCTAGGATCTTTTCTTAATATAAATTGTTCCTTCTCCTTTTGCCTTGTGTTACTCTCCTGGTTAATCAGATTTTCACTGTTGTCCCCATCCAAGGTGTTAACATTCTTCTACTTACAGCAACTCTGCAACTTAGAGATCATAGAACGCCAGAACTCAGTATAGGTCCTTCGACCCACAGTGTTGTGGTGACCCTTTAACCTATTCAAGATTAATCTAACCCTTCCCTACATAGCCCTCCACTTATCTATCATTCATGTGCCTATCTAAGAATTTCTGAAACATTCCTAATCTATTTCACTTTACCATCACTCCTGGCAGGACATTCCACGCAACCACCGCTCTGTATAAAAAAAACCTCCTATCCACCAATCATCTTAAAATTATGCACCTGATACAAGTTATTTCCATCCTGGGAAAAAGTCTCTGGCTATCCACTTAATCATAAGACCATAAGGCATTGAGAAGTAACAGCAGAATTGGGCCATTTCACCTGCCCGCCATTTCATCATGGCTGATCCATTTCTCTCTCAGCCCCAACCTCTTGCTTTCTGCCTGTATCCCTTCGTACCCTGACTAATCAAGAATCTATCAATCTCTGCCTTAAACATAACCAATAACTTGGCGTCCACAGCCGCCTGTGGCAAAGAATTCCACAGATTCACTATTCTATGGCTAAGGAAATTCTTCCAATCTCTGCTCTAAATGGACGTCCCCCTATTCTGAGGCAGTGCCCACTGGTCCTAGACTCCCCCTCCATAGGAAACATCCTGTCCACATCCACTCGATCAAAGTCTTGCAACATTCCATAGGTTTCAATGAGATCCCCCTCATTCTCCTGAATTCCAGTGAGTGAGACCCAGAACCACCAAACGCTCCTCATATGGAATCTTTCTCTTGTATCTCCTCTAAACCTTCTCCAATATCGGCACACATTTTTTTAGATCAGGGGCCCAAAACTGCTCCACAATACTTCAAGTGAGGCCTTACCAGCGCCTTATAAAGTCTTAATATTACATCTTTGCTTTTATATTCTAGTGCTCTCAAAATGAATGCTAACATTGTATTTGCCTTCCTCACCACCAACTCAACCTGCAAATTAACCTTTAGGGAATCCTGCATGAGGACTCCAAAGTCCCTTTGCACCTCAGATTTTTGAATTTTCTCTCCATTTGGAAAACACTTTTATTCTTTCTACCAAAATGCATGACGATACACTTCCCAACAATGTGTTCCATCTGCCACTTCTGTGGCAATTCTCCTCATCTGTTTAAGTCCTTTCTGCAGCTTCTCTGCTTCCTCAACATGACCTGCCCGTCCACCTATCTTTGAATCATCTGTAAACTTGGCCACAAAGCCATCAATTACATCATCTAGATCATTGACATATAAAGTAAACAGAAGTGCTCCAGCAGTCAATGCTCTATCCATGCTAGTACCTTTCCTGTAATACCATGGGCTCTTACCTTGTTAAGCAGTCTCACGCGAGGCACCTTGTCAAAGGCCTTCTGAAAATCCAAGTGCACAACATTCATCAATTCTCCTTTGTCTATCCTGCTTATTATTTCTTCAAAGGATTCCAACAGATCTGTCAGGCAATATTTTCCCTTAAGGAAACAGTGCTGACTTTGGCCTATTTTATCATGTGCCTCCAAGTATCCCAAAACCACATCTTCAAGAATCAACTTCAACATCTTCCCAGCCACTGAGGTCAAGCTAACTGATCTATAATTTCTCTTTTTCTGCCTCTCTCCCTTCTTGAAGTGTGATATTTGCAATTTTTCAGATCTACAGAACCATGCCAAGATCTATTGATTCTTGAAAGATCATTACTAATGTCTCCACAATCTCTTCCACCACCTCTACCACAACCATGGGGTGTATAACATCTGGTCCTGTTTAATCGAAGCCTTCTGTCACTTTATACACCTATGTCAAGTCATCTCTCATCTTCCTTTGCTCCAAAGAGAAAAGCCTTAGTTCTCTCAACCTATCCCCATAAGCCACACTCACAACACGCTGGAGGAACTCAGCAGGTCGGGCAGCATCCGTGGAAAAGATCGGTCGACGTTTCGGGCCAGAACCCTTCGTCAGGACTGTAGAGGGAAGGGGCAGAGGCCCTATAAAGAAGGTGGGGGGAGGGTGGGAAGGAGAAGGCTGGTAGGTTCCAGGAGAAAAGCCAGTAAGGGGAAAGGCCATGTCCTCGAGACCAGGCAGCATCCTGGTAAGTCTCTTCTGTACCCTCTCAAATTTCCACATCTTTCACATAATGCGGTGACCAGAACTGAACACAAAACTCCCAAGTGTTGTCAAACAAGAGTTTTATAGAGCTGTAACATTATCTTGCAACTCTTGAACTCAATCCTCTGACTAATGAAGGACAACACACCACTTGCCTTCTTAACTACCTTATCAACAACTTGAGAAGAAATATTTTGGTTATGGGAGGGGTCTCCGCATATTTGGTGAGTAATTTGTGAAATTATGCCAATTCTCCCAATTCATTTACGCACAGTAGGTAGTGGTTAGCACAATGCTTTACGGTATCAGCAACCCAGGTACAATTCCACCACCTGTCTGTAAGGAGTTTGTACGTTCTCCTCGTGACCACTTGGGTTTCCTCCGAGTGCTCCGGTTTCTTCCCACAGTCCAAAGATGTACCAGTTGGTAGGTTAATTGGTCATTGTAAATTGTATCATAATGAGGCTAGAATTAAATCAGAGGTTGCTGGTTGTCACAGCATGAAGGGCAGGAAGGCTCGTTCTGTGCTGTATCTCAATAAATAAATAAATAGTCACACTAGATCTCCTAAACGTTGGAGACCTGCTTCTCAAACTGCCCAGACTGATTTCGGTCAATAACTCGCAGGATTTTGCCAAACCACAGGCTGGGTTTCCAGCATTCAACCGGTGTCCTTTTCCCTCATATTGAGAGAGAAACACAGACTCACATAAGCAGCAACTGCCTCGTAGAGCTAACCTGAAGACAAATCACTCCTTGATTTACTGAAAACTGTAACAGTTTTTACTAGATGAAGATTATATAGCCACACATTTTGGGTTATTCATGAAGTTTGCTGCTTTGAAGTGTAACCTTTATAAAAACACTTTCATATCTTCTAATGTCACAAAAAAACCCAAGATTCTACCAGGTTCAGGAACAGTTATACCCCACAACTATCAGGCTCTTGAACTGTGTGGATAACTTCACTCACATCAACACTGAACTGTTTCCACAACCTACAGACTCACTTTCAAGGATTCTTTATAACTCACATTCTCAGTATATATTTTCTTAATCTGCACGATTTGTCTTCATTTCACACCGGTTGATTGTCAGTCTTTGTGTATGTTTATTTTTTCATAAATTCTATTATATTTCTTTATTTTTCCTGTAAATCCCTGAAAAAAATGAATGTCAGAGTGGTATATTGTGACATAAACATCCTTTAATAATAAATTTTACATTTGTTTTGACTTTATTGATGTTGGATGAAACAGCTTATTAGTTCTAGTTCAAGTTTAATTGTCATTCAACTATATACACATATACAGATAAACAAAACAGCATTCCTCTGGGGCCAAGGTGTACATCACAGTACATACAGCACAAAACACATGTAACTCTGTACATACACAAATCACACAGTACATACAGCACAAAACACACGTAACTCTGTACATACACAAATCACAGTACATACAGCACAAACCACATGTAACTCTGTACATACACAAATCACAGTACATACAGCACAAAACACATGTAATTCTGTACATACACAAATCACAGTACATACAGCACAAAACACATGTAACTCTGTACATACACAAATCACAGTACATACAGCACAAAACACATGTAACTCTGTACATACACAAATCACACAGTACATACAGCACAAAACACACGTAACTCTGTACAAACACAAATCACAGTACATACAGCACAAACCACACGTAACTCTGTACATACACAAATCACAGTACATACAGCACAAAACACATGTAATTCTGTACATACACAAATCACAGTACATACAGCACAAAACACATGTAACTCTGTACATACACAAATCACAGTACATACAGCACAAAACACATGTAACTCTGTACATACACAAATCACAGTACATACGGCACAAAACACATGTAACTCTGTACATACACAAATCACAGTACATACGGCACAAACCACATGTAACTCTGTACATACACAAATCACAGTACATACGGCACAAAACACATGTAACTCTGTACATACACAAATCACAGTACATACAGCACAAAACACATGTAACTCTGTACATACACAAATCACAGTACATACAGCACAAAACACATGTAACTCTGTACATACACAAATCACAGTACATACAGCACAAAACACATGTAATTCTGTACATACACAAATCACAGTACATACAGCATAAAACATGTAATTCTATTAGTAAGCTCATACAGCATTTATGATTATTGCTATAATGTGTATAACTATAAATTGTTATTTATAGTTTTTCATAAATTCCTTTAAATTTCTTTATTTTCCTGTAAATACCCGCAAAAATGAATCTCAAGGTAGTATATGGTACAAGTATGTGCTTTATGTGTAACAAATATGGACAGACATCCTTCCAGTCAACATGGCGCCTGTGTACAATGCTCCTTTGGTCAACATCTTCTGGTTAGAAGAAACCATCTTTTTCACTTCTTTTATGTCTTTTACATTTGTTTCTCACCTTGAATGTGATTCTGGAACTGCTGGAGCCTGTGTTTTGCTGTTTGGAGATCGTTTGGGTGCTCAGTGCTCTGCAGTCTCCGAGAGGATTCTGGGAGGCTGAGGCAGTGTGTGTGAGCCTCGTGGAGAGAAGGCTGTAGGATGATGCGCAAGGCGATGTTTGGCCCCATTTCACTGATTATAGCTACATTGTTCACGGATTAAAGTGACGAGGGAGATTGAAACATCAAGGTGAGTGTTAAAGTTTGGAGGTCGTTTGGGTGTTCCAGCACTCTGCCGTCACCGAGAGGATTCCGGGAGGTAGAGGCAGTTTGCAAAAATCACATAGTGGATAGGCTGCAGGACAGGGCGCAAGCTGATGTTTGGCTCCATGTCACTGATTAAAGCTTCCATTGTTCACCAATTAAAGCGACGAAAGAGATTGAAGCATCCAAGCGAGTACAGAGGGAAGAGCCTGCTGCTGGGCCTGGAGAGTGTTGCCCAAGGGTTTTCTGCATTTTTGGTGTGGACTTTGGACTCTATTTTTTAGTCTTATAGTCTTTACGTTCTGTGTTTTTCAACCAATCTTCTTGTCTTTTTTTGTGGGGGTAGGGGGATTTGGGGGTCAATGAGCCTATTGGTTTGGTTGTTTTGTGCAAAAAGAAGGATTTGGGGGTTGATGTGCCTGTTCCATTTTGTTTGGTTTTTGTGCAAGAGGACGCATTTGGGAGGGTTGATGTGAGGAGGTGGGATTTGGGGTTGATGATCTTTCTTTTCTTTTCTTTCTTGGGTTCATGGCTACCTGGAGAACTGCCAAGAATTTCAGAGTGGTATACTTTGATAACAAACAAACCTTTGAACCTTTAATAATAAATTTCACTCCTATTTTGACCGCAGTAGATACTGGGTGAAATGGCTTCAAGCAACTGATGGCTTCAGCAGACCAGCTTTGGATGAGCTCAGGGTTACAGAGTAGAACAAGAGGGAATGTTCACATTAATCAGTTCTGGGGTTATTGAAATCATTGATGGGAGGTTTCAGAAAGTGAGCTGAGGCAAGATTCAGGCAAAGCTGCAGTGGAGATAACACTAGTGTCGATACAGGTCCAAAGTTCATGCCAGGGTTAGGTATGACATCGAATAAACAGTCTAGTCCCATCTCCCACAGAAGGAAGGAAATTTAGACCAGAAATGACCCATATTAAAACCTTTATGTTCTCACCATGATCTATGGGGCTTAATATAAATGTGTGTGTGTGTGTGGGAAATCTGTGTGGGGTTGGAGGAACAGAACTGGAGAACTGCACGGTAGCCATGGTAGCACAGCATTCAGCACAATGCTATTACAGCTCGTGATCTCAGAGTTCATTTCCGGCGTCAACTGTAAGAACTTTATGCGTCCTTCCCATGATCATGTGCACTTCCTCCGATGTTCCAATTTCCTCTCACACTGCAAAGATGTTCCAGTTAAAGGTTAAATGGTCATTGTAAATGGTCCTGTGATTAGGCTCGGGTTAAATAGTTGGGTTGATGGGTGATGCAAATTGTTGGGCTGGAAAGGCCTGTCGTGTGCTGGATCTCTAAATCGGGGGTTCCCAGCCTTCTTCATGACAGGAATCCCTTTCGTTAACCATGAACCCCAGGTTAGCAATCCTCGATCTAAATAAAAGTATGAATGATCTGTTCTGAATAGGGGTAGTAAATCTTGTATTGACAAGGCAAAGAAGACCAATTTACTAAGCGTTTTTATCTTTCTCTTCAGGTATAATTTCTTTTGCTCCCTGTTACTGGAGTCAATGAGAAGAAAAACATGCTGTGAAGTTCAAGAGATAAATCAAGCAAGGAGATCTCTACAGTATCCACCATTTTCCAACTGAAAACATTGCCATTGATGCTTAATTATTCCATGGAACAAGTTGCTGAGTGTTATTGGGAACACAGGTTTGCAAAGTGAATACCGACAGGGTGGTAAAATTTCACAATATCTCACCTGTTTTATTGGAAGTTCCTTATTCCTCAACATTTGGATGCCTGCGTTTTGTGCCTCCATTCAATGCCCAGGCAACTTCCCAACTTCCTCCTAGATAGTGACTCAACTCGATGGACAATCCAACACAGCCCTGATGAACTACAATTCCGGTATGACATAGACTTATTCTAAGGCAAGTTGAAAGCCTAAATATAAATTTAATAGATTTTTTAAGTGAATGAACACAAAATGATGGAGGAACTCAGCAAGTCAGGGAGTATCTATGGAGAGGTTTAGAACTTTTAAGTTATTGTTAAGTGTTAGGTCTAAAGAAAATGCTGTTTGTGTTTTAAGTCTAAAATTAAAATAGAAAATTCTGGAAATACACATCTGGTCAGATAGTTCCTGTCAATAGAAAATAATTAACATTGTAATTCATGGATCATAAGATCACAAGACATATGAACAAAAGTAGGCCATTCGGTCCATGGAATTGTGGAACAGACACAATGGGTCAAGTGGCCTAATTATGAAATTTCGTCTATCCATAAGACCATAAGATATAGAAGCAGAATTGGGCCATTTGGCCCATCGAGTCTGCTCCACCATTCAATCATGGGCCCACTCTCCAACCTTCTCCCTGTAACCTTTGATGCCATGTCTAATCAAGAACCTATCAATCTCTGCCTTAAATACACCCAATGACCTGGCCTCCACAGCTGCCTGTGGTAATAAATTCCACAAATTCACCACCCTCTGGCTAACAAAGTTTCCCTGCATCTCTGTTTTAAATGAACTCCCCTCTATCATCCTTTCCACATCTACTCTATCCAGGTTTTTCAACATTCGAAAGATTTCGATGCGATCCTCACTATCCTTCTAAATTTCAGTGAGTACAGACCCACAGCCATCAAACGTTCCTTGTATGATTACCCTTTCATTCTGGGAATCACACTCACCAATGCCAGCACATCTCTTCTAAGATGAGGAACCCAAAACTGTTCACAATACTCAAGGTGAGGTCTCACCAGTGCCTTATAAAGCCTCAGCATTATTGCCCTGCTCATTTATTCAAGACCTCTTGAAATGAATGCTAACATTGCATTTGCCTTCCTCACCTATCATTCCATCACGGCTGATTAATTATCCCTCTGAGCTCCATTCACCATTCTCCTGCCTTCTCCCCATTAATTTTGACGCCCTGGCTAATCAGGAACTTAGCAACATCTGCTTTAAAGAGATAAAGCTCATCCACCTGAAATGCTAACTCTGTTTCCTCTCCACAGATGCTGTCTTACCTGCTGAACGTTTTCTATGTATGTTTTAATTGTTGGTGTTTGGAGAGTCTTCAGGTTGCTTGGTTCAGAGGAGATTCTTTGCAGGTTCAGAAAGTGGTCTAAATGACACGTTGCTGGTGGACTGAGCTATGCGAGAGTTTGCCACAGTGGGGTAAACTGCTGTGAAATCCAACCTGGGGATGCGTGATTAATTTTGTCAACCTTACTTCAGGAAGTTAATACTGCCCTGTAGCTTGTGTTGTGAGATTTCACTTGGCTGATCTGTGAAATGTGAAGATGAAGGTTTTAAGTGTTTGATGTCTCTGGGCCAGTACTCACTGGATTTTAGAAAAATGAAGGGGAATCTCATTTAAAAATTGAATTTTGACTGAGATGGAGTGGATGTGAAGAGGATGTTTCCTACAGTGGGGAGTCTAGGACCAGAGGACATAGCCTCAGAATAGAGAAACACCCTGGTAGAACAGAAATGAGGAGGAATTTCTTTAGCCAGAGGGTGGTCAATCTGTGGAATTCATTGCCACAGAAGGCTGTGGGGGCCAAGTCATTGAGTATATTTAAAGTGAAGGTTGATAGATTCTTGATTAGTCTGGACATCAAAAGTTATAGGAAGAAGGCAGGAGAATGGGATTGAGAGGGGTAGTAAATCAACTCTGATGGAATGGTGTAGCAGACTCAATGGGCTGAATGGCCTAATTCTGTTCTTATGTCTTATTGCCTCATGGCTTTAAGGAGGATGGGCTTATATCCTCTGATACAACAAGAAATTGCAGATGATGGAAATCTGAAATAAAATCAGAAACTGCTGCAGGTCAGGCAGCTTCTACAGAGAGAGAAACACGAGAGTTATTTACTCCCAACCATGTACTTACCCAAACTTCTCCTAAATGTTACAATCAAACACACATCTATCATGGGTGAAGAGGTTCCTCCTCATGTTCCCCTTAAACATTTCATCTTTCACCCTTAACCGTTGACCTTGAGGTCTAGTCTCACCCAACCTAAATGAAAAAACTTGCTTGCATTTACTCTATCTGTGCCCTTCATGATTTTGTATACCTCTATCAAATCTCCCGTTATTCTCCTACACTCAGGGAATAAAGTTCAAACCTATTCAACCTCTCCCTGTAACTCGGGTCCTCGAGTCCCAAAGCATCTTTTTATTTTATATTCTCTGGAGTCTGGAAAGCTGGGAGATGATAATGCTAAGATATTTAAGGTTCTGATGGGATTGACAGGCCAGAGAATGAGTGTTTGCCTCTCCAGGCTGGAGAGCCCAGAAATGTTAAACTCTTAAGAATTTAGGTATATTTTTACATGGCTTTTTATTGAAGATAACTAATGCACAGAAGCTATTAATCGTTCAGGCAGAGAAGCATTCATCTGAACTAGGAAGAAGAAATACAGTAATTAGTTTGTATCAGGATAAGGGGCCAGACCTGTTGGCCAAGGTCAATTGGGCTGTCTTCATGGAAGATTGGGAATCTCATTCCAGAGTGCTGTCAATGTTCAGTGGTTAGGGCAGTTCAAATCAGTAAATGATAGATAAACACAAGAGATTCAGCAGATGCTGGAAAATGCTGGAGGAACTAAGCAGGAGAAATGAAGACATTGTCTGTTCAATCCCCTCTGTAGATGCTGCATAACCTGCTAAGTTCCTCCAGCATTTTGTGTGTGTTGCTTTGGAAGTGATAGATTTTTGGAATGCAAGGACTCTGGTAATTTAGGGATTGGGCAGGGACTGGAAGCCAGGCTGAAGACCTGCTGAAAACATGGTGATTGTCAGTGTGAATCAAAGGTCCACAGGGCCACTCCTGCTTCTGACTCGTTAGGAACTGTAAGTATTCCCAAATCAGCAAGGACAGAAGAAAATGGTTCCCTGGTTGGAAATTCCCTGCACCTGGGGACCACACACAGTGATGTGTCCATAGTTAAAGAGGTGCCTCTCCACCACCCAGTTGACCCAGCATGCAAGTACAATTATGCAGAAAGCATGGCAGTGCCTCTACTTAGGACTCTGCGAAGACTTGGCACTTTCAAGGACTCTTCATCTCATGTTCTCCATATTTATTGCTTATTTACTTATTATTATTATTCCTTTCTTTTTGTATTCGCAGTTTGTTGTCTCTTACACACTCATTGAATGTCCAAGTTGGTGCAGTTTTTCATCGATTCTATTATAGTTATTATTCCATTATGGATTTATTGAGTATGCCCTCAAGAAAGTGAATCTCAGGGTTGTACATGGTGACATATATGTACTTTGATAATAAGTTTACTTTGACCTTTGAGCTTTTGTTGTTACTGACACACCTATGTTTAAATAGGAAATTGCCTTTGGAGCTGACCAGCTTCAAGATCAAAATCAGGATTGAAAAACAGCCGCAGAAACCGAAATACATGGATGGCAAATCTGGGTTTTTCATAGAAATTACACACATTCCATCGAATAGCATGTGGATAAATATGAAGTGTTCTTAGGAAAACTCGGCAAAGCAATGAAATTAAATGGATTGGTCTGCAAGTCCTCAAGTCCACGGGAGAAGTTAAAGCCCAATATCTGTGAATCCGCAAGTCTATGGGAAGCCAGAGACAGCCTGTCCTGGGGTTGGAGAACTCTGTGTGTGAGTGTGACTGTGTGTGTGTGTGTGTGTGTGTGTGTGTGTGTGTGTGTGTGTGTGTGTGTGTGTGTGTGTCTGTGTGACTGCGTGTGTGAGTGTGACTCTGTGTGTGTGTGTGTGTGTGTATGTGTGTCTGTGTGACTGCGTGTGTGAGTGTGACTCTGTGTGTGTGTGTGACTCTGTGTGTGTGTGTATGTGTGTCTGTGTGTCTGTGTGACTGCGTGTGTGAGTGTGACTCTGTGTGTGACACTGTGTGTGTGTGTGTGTATGTGTGTCTGTGTGACTGCGTGTGTGAGTGTGACTGTGTGTGTGTGTGTGTGTGTGTGTCTGTGTGTGTATGTGTGTCTGTGTGACTGCCTGTGTGTGTGTGACTGTGTGTGTGTGTGTCTGTGTGACTGCGTGTGTGAGTGTGACTCTGTGTGTGTGTGTCTGTGTGACTGCGTGTGTGCGTGTGACTCTGTGTGTGTGTGTGTGTGACTGTGTGTGTGTGTGTATGTGTGTCTGTGTGACTGCATGTGTGAGTGTGACTCTGTGTGTGTGTGAGTGTGACTCTGTGTGTGTGTGTGTGTGTGTGTCTGTGTGACTGTGTGTGTGAGTGTGACTCTGTGTGTGTGTGTGTGTGTGTGTGTGTGTGTGTGTGGGCAGGTGGCTGGGAGGAAGTTCAGAGAGTATTTCAGTGGTTGTAAAAGTTTGGGACTCTGCAAGAGAGAGGAATGTAAAGCACCAGAGAACAGTAAGACCCTTTCTCTCTCAGAACTGCAGGACAAATTTTGCTGAGAGTCTGACTGTTTCTGCTGTGCCATGGGTAGGGTGGGAGCTTTAGCTGAATGATTCTTGCACAAGGATATTTGTCCCATCCTGTCTGAGCTAGCTCTCAGAAAGAGTTCTTCATATAGTTCTGTCTTCCTGCACTTTCTCCATACACCTGTAAACATTAGCTCTATAGAATTTTCCCAACTCCAGCCAATCGCTCAGTTTTGCCCTTCAGTGAGAGTCGATTTTCCTGAATCACTGTGGCTGCATTTTGCAGTCGTCTTCTTCTTCATGTGCCTTGAGCATTACATGCTTGGGTGATCAAACAATCCCATGCAGCGTCAATAATATCTCGCACACTTAGATCTGCTAGTTCTTTCACAGTGTCCATATGTTTTCTTCTTTGCCTTCTTCTTCCGCGTTTCCCAGGCATACGGCCTTGTAACGTAAGGCATTCTGTTTCTCCCTTTCTGATGACGTGGCCCAGGAATTTAAGTTTCCTCTCATTTAATGTTCTCATTAAAGATCTTTTTGTATGGGCACGTTGGAGTACTGTCTCATTAGTTACCCTATCTCTATATGATATTTTCAGCATTCTTCTAAGAAACCACATTTCTGTTGCTTCTAAGTTCCTTTGAAGTTCTAGTGTTATAGTCTATGTTTCAGAAGCATACAGCAAGATTGACCAGATGTAACATTAGTAGCCTAAGCCTTGTTGTTATAGAAATGTGTCTGTTGATAAAAATGGGTTTCATTTTTTGGAAACAACACACATAAAAGTTGCTGGTGAATGCAGCAGGTCAGGCAGCATCTCTAGGAAGAGTTACTGTCAACGTTTCGGGCCGAGACCCTTCGTCCATTTTTTGGAAGTTGGTTTTTGGCAATGGCAATTCTTCTTTTTATTTCTACTTTACTTCTAGCATCTTGTAACATAAAACTATCAAGGTAATTAAAGCTAGTCTTTTGTTCAATCTCTTGGTTACCGATGTAGAATTGGCAGTTGGGAGTATCCTGCTGTTTTGATATTACCATACATTTGTTTTTTTTACAGTTGATGGTTAGACCAAAATCTGCACTTGTTTGTACTACTTTGTCTGGGAGGATTTGTAGGTCTTCTGCAGCACTTGCTATTAGGGTGGTATCGTCTGCATAGCTTATATTGTTGATGTTAACACCTCCAATTTTTATCCCATCTAGGTCTTCTATTTCTCTGAGAATCATTTCACTATAGATATTAAACAATTCCGATGAGGCAACGCATCCCTGTCTAACTCCCCTTTGAATTTTAGTCCAACTGCTTATATTATCATCAATTTTTACCGCCGTCGTTTGATGTCAATATAAGTTTTGAAGCAGTTGTTGGTCCCTTCCGTCAATGTTTTGATTAGCGAGAATTTGAAATAATCTTTCATGTTGCACTTTGTTGAATGCTTTAGTGAAATCAATTAAACATAAATAGACATCATTTTGATATTCAATTGCCCTTTCTGAAAGCATTCGTAGTATGAAAATTGCGTTCCTAGTTCCTTTATCTTCAATAAACCAATATTGTAGTTTAGAAGTTTCTGGCCTTAACTTGTTTTTAATTCAACTCAGAACAATTCTCAACAAAATCTTTATTATGTGACTCATAAGACTGATTGTTCTGTAATTTTCGCAGTCAATAGTTCCAGGAATTTTTGGCAGAGTTATAAATACTGATTTCAAAAGACCATCAGGTAATACACCAGACTCATATATGCCATTAAACAGTTCAAAAAGAATATCTATGCCCAGATCTTCTAGGGCTTGTATCATTTCCACTGAAATTTCATCAGGTCCAGTGGCTTTACCATGTTGCAGTCGTATTGTGCACTAATTCTGTCATAGAGAAACAATAGTAGCAACCCACACAGTCTGAGTTTCAAGCTTAACCCATCTGCCCCGAGGCAAGCTCGTACAGGTTATTGTCTCCGAGCAGAAGATTTGTTAAGGCAAATCTTCCACGCTTACAAACCATGGGGACATGCTCAAAAGCAGCTTCCAACCCCCCCCCCCCGCCCCCCCCATTCCTTGGAATACGGTGATATTGTCAATGAAAACCTCAGGTTACTAATATTCAGGACAATTAAAATCCACGCATCCTGTGACATGCTCGTTTTTATTACCCTCTCTTGTCATATTGAGGAACCTCGGTAACTGGGGAGGAATGTGGGTGTTCACAGTAAATCTTTGATCAGGCTGTTTCATTGAATTAGTCCAACAATCTGAGAGAGAATAGAATTTGCATTTGTTTATGTTTAACATCTGTGGCATCAGGCCAGAAGGTATCACAATCAGAATCTGAATCAGCTTTATCACTGACTTAGAGGATGTGAAATTTGTTGTTTTCCAGCAGCAATTCAGTGAAAAGACAAAAACAATACTATGAACTACAAAATATATAACTAGTGCAGAAGAAAGGAATAACAATGGGTTCATACACAACTCAGAAATCTGATGCTGGAAGGGGAAGAAGCTGTTTCGGAATCACTGAGTGTGGCTCTGAATTAAAATCAGAATCACATTCATTATCATCATCTTTTTGGCATGACGTGGTATTTTGCAGCTAAGGTACATAAAATTATAATATACATGCACTATATACTATATG
The DNA here is from genome assembly GCF_030028105.1 of Mobula birostris. Lineage (NCBI taxonomy): Eukaryota > Metazoa > Chordata > Chondrichthyes > Myliobatiformes > Myliobatidae > Mobula > Mobula birostris. The sequence continues at coordinate 169,050,359 of NC_092377.1, read as the reverse complement.
TACAGTATATATGCTTATAGTCTATATAAATAGGCAGTGTAAAAACAGTGAGGTGGAGCTGCACAGAATGATGTCAAATAAAGCAACTCTAATCTCATCTAACCTTTCCTACAATAATACAGATCCAAGTCCATTTGAAAGTTCCCATAGACTTTGTTTCCTCAGTTCTCTCAGTAAGTACCCAATCATTACAATCAGCTGCATAAAAACAGTTCTCCCCTTTACTGCATGGCTCTGGTCCATTACAGTAAATAGTTTCTGCTTACTTATTTCCTGATTTTGAACACCTCCATCCAGTCTCCTTATCTGCTGTAATGAAGGTAACTACAGATTCTCTCATCTTGCCACATAACCCTGGTATTTTAAAGATTAAAGATTAGCTTTATTTGTCACATGTACATCAAAACATACAGTGAAATATGCTGTTTGCATCAACATCTAACACAGTCCAAGGATGTGCTGGAAGCAGCCTGTAAGTGTCACCATACTTCCAGTGTCAATGCAGCATGCCCACAACTTACTAACCCTAGCCCGTACACCTTTGGAATGTGGGAGGAAACCAGAGCACTCAGAGGAAACCCACGTGGTCATGGCGAGAACATACAAGCTCCCCACAGACAGAGGCAGGAATTTCACCGACACTGTGAATCAATGTGCTAACCACCAGGCTATCATGCCACCCAGGCCACTGCTACCATTCTGTTAAATCTCTCTGAAAGCTTGTGTGCATCCAGTAGATAGACAGCTATGCCTTCATAACAAAGCACGTATTTAGTAAAACGTCCAACAAACATAATGTAATTTACACATTTTTCATTGTTAATTAACTTTATGATTATTATAATTGAAAAGCTATAATGGGAAGTCAATAAATTGTACTGGAGTCTCCCACCATAAACCAAGCAGAAACATTCACCTTATCTATTCAGTGAAAGTGTGGTATTTTACACCGCAGTGACTATGGGTTTTTATTTCTGCACAATTTCAAACACATCATGACCGAATGTACCCTGACTGGAATGTTGTTCTGTGCTTAAAGATAATTGATCGCACCTGATAGAGGAAGCTACAATTTACAACATTTAGAACACATTTGGATAGGAAAGATTGGACATGCAGGGAGAGGATAGTTGGGCAACTTACAACATTTAGAACACATTTGGACAGGAAAGGTTGAACATGCAGGGAGAGGATAGTTGGGCAATTTGGTCAGCATGGATGAGTTGGGCAGAAGCGCCTCTTTCTGTGCTGCATAACTCTAAGACTGTATTTGATTGACTTTTCATGAAGACCTTTCATTCCAAATAAATGGTGTTACTTGTTTTGAACATTGGAGACTGTGTAAAGTATTAAATTGAATGACAATGGACCATGTTTCCCCAGTGAGAACTTCGATCCAATACTTGGCAGATTATAGATCATTACAGAGTAAGTATTCGAACCTGAGTCCTGGACAAGCATCCTTTTATTTTGAGTTCATTCTGAGCTTTCTTGATTAGTAACTTTGGCAAGTTGAATATTTTTGGTTATTGGTTGAAAGCATTAGACAATCACGCTGTCAGTCTCTAAACTGTGTTGCAACTAGATTGCTATTGATGGCCAGCAAGCTTCCTCACCATCAGGAAACGATCATCCTTCCGAAGCATCAAATAACAAGACAGGACATTCTACTTGGCTGACCTGTCAGTCGAGTTTCTCTGGAATGGCAGGTAGGGAGAGAAGGGTTGAGACATCTAAAGGGTTAGAGGGGGAGGGAGAGGCTGAGGGTTGGGAAAGCTGGAGGAGAAACTGAGGACCAAGAGGGATGGGAACAGGAAGGCTGAATCAAACACGGTGATAATGCAACATGTCGGAGGGAAATTGAAAATCTGGTTGAATAATGCCACAACAACCACCTCTCACTCAAAATCAGCCAAACTAAAGAGCTGATTATTATCTAAGGGGGAAGAAACCAGAGGCTCATAAGCAGTCTTCATCACAGGATGAAAGCTGGAGAGGGTTAGTAACTTTAAATTCCCCATCATTATCCTTTCAGAATATCTGTCCTGGCTCTATCATGTAAGTGCCATTACAAAGCAGTGTCTCTACTTCCAAAGGTTTGTGCTGATTTGACATGACATCAAAAATGTTGACAAACTTCTACAGAGCTGACTGGTTGCATCATGGCCTGGTACGAAAACACTCATTCTGTTGAAGGGAAAAGCCTACAAAGTAAGTGGATACAGCTCAGTCCATCATGAGTAAAGCCCTAACACGAGGAAATGCACAGTTCTGACGAAGGGTCTCAGCCCGAAATGTCGACTGTGCTTCTTCCTATGGATGTTGTCTGGCCTGCTGCGTTCCGCCAGCATTTTGTGTGTGTTGCATGAGTAAAGCCCTCTCCACATCTCCTTGAGCACATCTGTATATAGTACTGATGCAGGAAAGCAGCATCCATCACTGAGAACTTCCGTCCTTCATGACATGCTCTCCACCTCACTGTTGCCATCAGGAAGGTAGTACAAGAGCCTGGGGCCCCACACCACCAGGGTCAGGAACAGTTATTACCCCTCAACCATCAGGTCCCACACCACCAGGTTCAGGAACAGTTATTACCCCTCAACCATCAGGTCCCACACCACCAGGTTCAGGAACAGTTATTACCCCTCAACCATCAGGTCCCACACCAGCAGGTTCAGGAACAGTTATTACCCCTCAACCATCAGGTCCCACACCACCAGGTTCAGAAACAGTTATTACTCCTCAACCATCAGGTCCCACACCACCAGGTTCAGGAACAGTTATTACCCCTCAACCATCAGGTCCCACACCACTAGGTTCAGGAACAGTTATTACCCCTCAACCGTCAGGTCCCACACCACCAGGTTCAGGAACAGTTATTACCCCTCAACCATCAGGTCCCACACCACCAGGTTCAGGAACAGTTATTACCCCTCAACCATCAGATCCCACACCACCAGGTTCAGGAACAGTTATTACCTCTCAACCATCAGGCTCCTGAACTGGCGTGGATAACTTCATTCCCTGCCTTCACTGAACTGATTCCACAACCTATGGACTCACTTTCAAGGACTCAACAATCGGGTTCTTGATATTTATTCTGCATTTCTTTTTTCCTTCCTCTTACGCATTGTGTTGATCTTTAATTTTATTTTTATTCCTTTTTTTCTTTAATTGGGTTCTTTCGGGTTTCTCGCTTTGTGGTCATCTGTGAGAAAGGAAATCTCCAGGTTGTGAAATTTATACACTCTTTGATAATAAATGAACCTTGAATCTTTGAAAATTTATAATAAACAAGGAAACCATATGGACACCCTATCTAAGAAAGGATGCACTAGCATTGGAGAGGATGCAGAAAAGGTTTAAGAGAATGATTTGGGGAACGAAAAGGTTAATGTTTGAGGTGCGTTTCATGGCTCTGGGCCTGTATTTCCTGAAATTTAGTTGATGGCATGGCAGAGTTGACTTGTTAGACCAAATGGCCTATTTCTGTCCCTATAATCTTCTGGTCATCAAGCCCACAATGTTTGAAAATGAGCTTCCCAACATAATTCCACTTTCGTCCTCAGGTCACTGCTAAAGTTCTAGAACATCAGTTTTTCACTATAAGCTGCAACCAGACCAATTTGGGGTTATTTCTTGAGATGATGGGCAAGCTGCCTTGTCTCCTGGTGGAAGGATTTCTACCCTGAGATCAGGAGTTCCCAGCCTGGGGTCTATGGACCACTTGCATAATGCTATTGGTCCATGGCATAGAAAAAGTTGGCAAACCCTGCCTTAGGTGGAGAGATTTTCCTCCTTAGGTCCTCACAGATGCACTTATTGTTGTGAGTTTTCTCAAGGCATGGGTGTCACTCAGTGGTGGGGCGGGTGAGGCTTGCTGCTGATGTATGGGGTGCAGCAGATTGACTGAGCTGCAGGGCACAGGATCCAGGGGCAGGTGTGGCTGCTCAGGAGGGCCAGTGGTTGGTCAATGTTGGCAGGTCAGCTTGAGTGTCATGTGCACCAGTACAGTGAGATATAGCGACAATGAAAAACTTCCTTCAATAGCACTGCAGGCACGTGGGTACAGACAACACACAGAATATAAATTACACACACAGCATCTTACATTAATTCTACAAAACAGTGTAGAGAGACAAAAAAAGACTGTCAGTGAGTTTGGGCATTTCTCTTTGGAGTGAAGGAGGATGAAAGGTGACTTGATAGAGCTGTACAAGATGACAAGAAACATGACAGAGTGGACAGACAGTGACTTTCTTCCCGAGGCAGAAATGCTAAAATGAGGTAATTTTAAGGTGATTGGAGGAAAGGGTATGGCGGGGGGGGGGGGGGTGTCAGAGTTAGGTTTTTTCACACGGAGAGTGGTTATGCCTGGAACATCTTGCCAGGGAGGGTGATAGAGGCAGAAACATTGGGGACATTTATGAAACTCTTAGATGGGCATGAGAGAAAAAGGGTTATGTAGGAAGGAAGAGTTGGATTGATCTCAGAGCAGATTAAAAGGTCAGCACACTATTGTGGGTCAAAGGACCTGTGCTATGTTGTAATGTTCTATGTTCTATGTTCTCCAATTATTTTAATGCTTTAGGATAATCTGCCTTAATTATTTATACCCCAGCAGCATTTACATTCACAGTGATGAAGTGGTTTGAGAGGTTGGTGTTGAAACATATCAACTCCTGCCTGAGAAGCAACTTGGATGCACTCCAGTTTGCCTACCGGAGCAACAGGTCCACAGCAGATGCCATTTCATCAGCTCTTCACTCAACCCTGGAACATGTGGACAGCAAAGATGCATATATCAGCACACTATTTATCGACTACAGCTCTGCATTCTATACTACCACCCGCTCAGAACTAATCAATAAGCACTTAGACCTTGGCCTCAGTACCTCCTTGTGAAATTGGATCCTCAGTTTCCTCACTTGCAGATCTCAGTCAGTTCAGATTGGCAGAAACATCTCCTCCATAATTTCTTTCAGCACATGTGACCACAAGGCTGTGTGCTTAGCCCCACCTCTACTCACCTTACACTTAGGGCTGTGTGGCTAAGCACAGCTCCAATGCCATATTGAGGGTTGTTGATAACACCATTGTCACTGGCCAAATCAAAAGGTGATGACAAATTATCATATAGGAGTTAGACTGAAATTCTGGCTGAGTGTTGCCACACACAACAATCTCTTATTCAATGTCAGCAAAAAAAGAGTTGATTATTGGCTTCAGGAGGAAGAAACCAGAGGTTCATGAGCCAGTCCTCATCAGGCGATCAGAGGTGGACATTAAATTCCTCAGGGTTATCATTTCAGAGGCCCCAGCACGTAAGTGCAATTACCCAAGAAAGCACGGCAATGCCTCTACTTCCTTAGGAGCCTGCAAAGATTCTGCTTGACATCTAATACTTGGATTAGCTGCTAGATGTGTGGTGGAGAGTATATTGACTGGCTGCATCACAGCCAGGTATAGAAACACTGATGCCCTTAAATGGTAAATGCTACAAAGAGTAGTGGATAAGCGCCCAGCGATCACAAGTAAACTCTCCCCACCATTGAGCACATCTCCACGGAGGGTTGTTGTAAGAAAGCAGCATCCATCATCAGGGTCTCTCCTCAAATAGGCCATGCTCTTTTCTTGCTGCTGTAATCAGGAAGAAAGTGCAGGAGCCTCAGGACCCACACCACCAGGTTCAGGAACAGTTATCACCCATCAACCATCAGCACCGAACCAGAGGGGATAATTTCACTCAACTTCACTTGCCCCATCACTGAACTGGTCCCACAACCTGTGGGCTCATTTTCAAGGATTCTTCATTTCATGTTCTCAATATTTATTGCTTATTTATTTATCATTATTATTTCTTTGATTTTATATTTGCACAATCTGTTGCGTTTTGAACACTGGTTGTCCATGCTGTTGGTGCGGTCTTTCATTGATTCTTTTATGGCTATTGGACCTATTGAGTATGCCTGCAAGAAAATGAATCTCAGAGTTGTACATGGTGATGTGTAGGTACTTTGATAATAAATTTACTTTGAACTTTGAAATCATATCAGCGAAGATTGTGCTGGGCATCCGTCAAGTGTTGCCATGTTTCCAGTGCCAACATAACATCTCCACAACTTACTAACCCTAACCCGTGTGCCTTTGGACTGTGAGAAGGAACCAGAGTACCCAGAAGAACCTCACATGGTCACGGTGAGGACATACAAACCCCTTACTGACAGGAGCAGGAACTGAACCCCAATCAGTGATTGCTGGTGCTGTAAAGAGTTATGGTACCTGCTGAACCGTGTCTACACCCACCAAGCCAGCAAGCACTGTGAGGGTCATATTTTTTGACTTCTCCAGTGTGTTCAACACCATCCGCCCTGCTCTGCTGGGGGAGAAGCTGACAGCGATGCAGTTGGATGCTTCCCTGGTATCATGAATTCTTGATTACCTGACTGGCAGACCACAGTATGTGTGCTTGCAACACTGTGTGTCCGACAGAGTGATCAGCAGCACTGGGGCTCCACAGGGGACTGTCTTGTCTCCCTTTCTCTTCACCATTTACACCTCGGACTTCAACTACTGCACAGAGTTTTGTCATCTTCAGAAGTTTTCTGATGACTCTGCCATAGTTGGATGCCTCAGCAAGGGAGATGAGGCTGAGTACAGGGCTACGGTAGGAAACTTTGTCACATGGTGTGAGCAGAATTATATGCAGCTTAATGTGAAAAAGACCAAGGAGCTGGTGGTAGATCTGAGGAGAGCTAAGGTACCAGTGACTCCTGTTTCCATCCAGGGGGTCAGGGTGGACATGGTGGAGGATTACAAATACCTGGGGATACGAATTGACAATAAACTGGACTGGTCAAAGGACACTGAGGCTGTCTACAAGAAGAGTCAGAGCCGTCTCTATTTCCTGAGGAGACTGAGGTCCTTTAACATCTGCCGGACGATGCTGAGGACGTTCTACGAGTCTGTGGTGGCCAGTGCTATCATGTTTGCTGTTGTGTGCTGGGGCAGCAGGCTGAGGGTAGCAGACACCAACAGAATCAACAAACTCATTCGTAAGGCCAGTGATGTTGTAGGGATGGAACTGGACTCTCTCACGGTGGTGTCTGAAAAGAGGATGCTGTCCAAGTTGCATGCCATCTTGGACAATGTCTCCCATCCACTACATAATGTACTGGGTGGGCACAGGAGTACATTCAGCCAGAGACTCATTCCACCGAGATGCAACACAGAGCGTCATAGGAAGTCATTCCTGCCTGTGGCCATCAAACTTTACAACTCCTCCCTTGGAGGATCAGACACCCTGAGCCAATAGGCTGGTCCTGGACTTATTTCCTGGCATAATTTACATATTACTATTTAACTATTTATGGTTTTATTACTATTTAATTATTTATGGTGCAACTGTAACGAAAACCAATTTCCCCTGGGATCAATAAAGTATGACTATGACTATGACTATGACTAACTGCTACAGAATCATGCCACCTTTCCTGTTATAGAATTCCAATCCCTTAGAAACTGACTGTGAAATAAGTAATCCTTCAGGCTAATTTATTATGAAAAAATTGTAAGCTCTAGTTTGAGAGATGACTGGGGAACCTGGCCTATTATCAGACTTGGCATATAACAGGCAGATACTGCACGGAGATTGAGACAAATTTCTAGACATTGTACTAAAAGACAAACCAGGCTGAGCTGTTAAGATCTTGAGAAAGATAAGTAAGAAGGTGCTCAGGGTGAAATAGGCTCAAACCAGAACTGGTAATCAAATGGAGAAGTGGAGCATTAGGAGTTGGAATTTGGAGGCAAAAACCAAGGAATCGATTCAGAGGCAACAAGAAGGGGCTGCAGGGTATTTCAGGATAATGTACCAATTAAAATCAAATTAACCTGAAGGTGACAAAAGTGTTGAAGAAAGATTTGTAGAGCATGTGTTGCCCTGGGCTTTATAAGGAGAGGCTTGACAGTTCTCTTGCAGACTGCATCAGGTTTTCCTCCAGGATTTCCCTGTGTTTTGCTGCATTCATTTTACTCTCTACTTTCACAAGCCTTCCAGGGCCTGCTGCAGTGAAGCATCCTCACAGCAAGATGCAACCACCACCATGCTTCACAATAGGGATGGTGTGTTTTTGATGATATGCAGTGTTTGGCTCACACCAAACAGCATTTAGTCTGATGGCCAAGTAACTCAATTTTGGTTTCATCAGACCTTCTTCCAGCTGACTTCACATGCCTTCTGGCAAACTCTAGCTGAAATTTCATATGTTTTTTTCAACAATGGCTTTCTCTTTGCCACTCTCCCATAAAGCTGCAACTGGTGTAGCACCCGGGCAACAGTTGTTATATGTGCAGTCTCTCCCATCTCAGCCACCGAAGCTCATAGTCCCTTCAGAGTTGTCACAGCTCTCTTGATGGCCTCCCTCACTAGTCCCCTTCTTGCACAGTCACTCAGTTTTTGAGGACAGCCTGCCCTAAGCAGATTTACAGCTGTGCCATATTCCTTCCATTTCTTGATGATTGACTTAACTGTACTCCAAGGGATGTTCAGTGACTTGGAAATTTTCTTGTATACATCTCATGAATTGTGCTTTTCAATAACCTTTTCACGGAATTGCTTGGAGTGTTCTTTTGTCTTCATGTTGTAATTTTTGCCAGGATACTGACTGTCCAGCAGTTAGACCTTCCAGATACAGATATATTTTACTGCAATCAATTGAAACACCTTGACTGCACACAGGTCTCCAAAAACAGATCTTCACTTAACTAATTACGTGACTTCTAAAACCAATTGGCTGCACCAGTGATGATTTGGTGTGTCATATTAAAGAGGATGAATACTTAAGCAATCAATTATTTTGTGTTTTAAATTTGTAATTAATTTAGATCACTTTGTAGACATCTGTTTCACTTTGATGCAAAAGAGTCTTTTTCTGTTGATCAATGTCAAAAAAAGCCAAATTAAATCCACTGTGATTCAATATTGTAAAACAATAAAGCATGAAAACTTCCGAGGGAAGGTGAAATCTTTTTATAGGCCCTGTACGTTATCCACAGAGAGAAAGTTTGGACCTTTTCTCTCTCCCAGAGATCCGTCCACACACACAGGCAGACATTTATCCCAGTGAACTTGCACACCTACTGACTCTGAACACTAGGCGATACTTAGGGGCTGTTCCCAGCACAATTCTCAGACTTTGTAGGTCGTCAACTCAAAAACTACGCATTTCACTGTATGTTTCAATGTACATATGACAAATAAAGATAATCTCTTTAAATAGAGGCAGCATTTGGGGGATGTCAGTTGAAGTGAAAGGATTGATAACCATGTTTAAAAATACATAGAAACAGAAGGAATTTATGTCCATAAAAGGCATAAGAAAAAAATCTGTTGGTAACTCAGTGCTAAAATAATCAAATCCTCAGAGACATCAGCAAGCCTTCTTCAGTGGAATGAATTTGCCATTTTTAAACCAGACTAAGTCTGGCAGAATGCAATTCAACAGTCCAGATCTTCCATCAGCATACGTGTGAGTAATATCAGGTTCCGATAACCATCGCTTAATCAGGAATTTAGACCACAAGACAGTATGATAGGGAAGTAGAATCAGGCCAATTGGCCCATCGAGTCTGCTTCACCATTCTTTCACAGCTGAATTATTTTCCCACTCAAGCCCACTCTCCTGCCTTCTCCTCATACCATTTGACACCCCTACTAATCAAAAACCTATCAAACTCTTCTTTAGGTATACCCAGTGAAATGGCCTCCACAGCCATCTGTGGCAATGGGTTTCACAAACTTAGCACCCTCTGGCTGAAGAAATTCCTCCTCATCTAAGTTCTAAAGGGACATACTTCTATTCTGAGTCTGTGTCCACTGGTCCCAGAACCTCCCTCTATTAGAAATATCATCTCCATGTCCACTCTATCCAGCCTTCTCAATGTTTGGTAGTTATCAGCGAGGTTCCCCCCCCCCATATTTTTCTAAGCTTCTGTACGTGTAGGCCCAGAACCATCAAACACTCCTCGTATGCTAACCCTGTCATCCACAGGGTCATGCAGAAAAACCTCTGGACCCTTTCCAATGCCAACACATCTTTTCTTAGATAGGGAGCCCAAAACTGTTCACAATACTCAAGGTGAGGCCTCATCAGTGTCTTATAAAGGCTTAGCATCACATCCTTGCTCTTGCATTATAGTCTCCTCGAAATGAATGCAAACATTGCATTTGTTTTCCTTACTACCAACTCGACCTGAAAGTTAATCTTTAGGGAATCCTGCACTAGGACTCCCAAGTACCTTTGCAAATTTGATTCCTGAACTCCCTCCCATATATAAAATAGCATATAAGACCACAAGACATAGGAGCAGAATGAGGCCATCTGGCCCATCGAGTCTGCTCCACCATTCAATCATGGCCGATCCTTTTTTTCTATCTCCTCCTCAACCCCAGTTCCCGGCCTTCTCCCCGTAACCTTTGATGCCATATCCAATCAAGAACTTATCAATCTCTGCCTTAAATACACCTAATGACCTGGCCTCCACAGCTGCATGTGGCAACAAGTTCCACAAATTCACCACCCTTTGGCTAAAGAAATTTCTCTGCATCTCTGTTTTGAAAGGGTGTCCCTCTATCCTGAGTCTGTGCCCTCTTGTCCTAGACTCTCCCACCATGAGAAACATCCTTTTCACATCTACTCTGTCTAGCCCTTTCAACATTCAAAAGGTTTCACTGAAACCCTCCCCTCATCCTTCTGAATTCCGGTGAGTACAGACCCAGAGCCATCAAATGTTCCTCGTATGATAACCCTTTCATTCCTGGAATCATCCTTGTGAACTTCCTCTGGACCTTTTCCAAAGCCAGCACATCTCTTCTAAGATGAGGGGCCCAAAACTGTTCACAATACTCAAGGTGAGGCCTCACCAGTGCCTTATAAAGCCTCAGAATCACAACTTTCCTCTTGTATTCTAGACCTCTTGAAAGGAATGCTAACATGGCATTTGCCTTCCTCACCACTGACTCAACCTGCAAGTTAACCTTCAGGGTGTTCTGCACAACGACTCCCAAGTCCCTCTGCACCTCAGATTTTGGATTTTCTCACCATTTAGAAAATAGTCCACACATTTCTACTAACAAAGTGCATGTCCATGCATTTTTCAACATTGTATTTCATTTGCCACTTTCTTGCCCATTCTCCTATCTGTCTAAGTCCTTCTGCATCCTACCTGTTTTCTCAACACTACCTGCCCCTTCAGCAACCTTTGTATCATCTGCATACTTGGCCATCTATTCGATCATCTAAATTACTTATATACAGCATAAAAAAGTGGTCCCAACACCGACCCCTGTGGAACACCACTAGTCACTGGCAGCCAACCAGGAAAGGATCCTTTTATTCCCACTCACTGCCTCCTACAAAATCAGTCAATGCTCTAACCATGTTAGTAACTTTTTTGCAATACCATGGGCTCTTTGCCTTCTAACAGTCAGCCAATCTTGTATCCTTGCTAGTACCTTTCCTGTAATACCAAGGGCACTTATCTTAGTTAGCAGCCTCATGTGTGGCACCTTGTCAAAGCCTTCTGAAAATCTATCCTGCCTGTTATTTCCTCAAAGAATTGCAACAGGTTTGTCAGGCAAGATTTCCCTTAAGGAAACACTAATTTCAGTCTATTTTATCATGTGCCTCCAAGTACTCTACGATGGCATCCGTGCCATGGTAGTGTAACACTCTGTAAGGTTTCACTGCTAATGTAATGGCCTCTCTGTAATGTTTCACTGCCAAGGTAATGGTTTCTCTGTAGCAGCAATTTCTGGGTAATGACTAGAGATAACGGGGCCTTTGGAATGTATGTTAGCCAATGAGAGGTATGTTGTTCTTACTTGTGGGTCTGGGAGAAGGGATTTCGCGGTCTTTTGTCGGTGAGAGATGAAGAGGGAAGACGTGAGTGGAGAGAATTGGTATACCGCTGGATGGAGTGGACCGGAAGTGAGGGTCCGAAGATCGGCGACGCTCGGAGGAGGTCAATGGGAAACGAATGGACGAATCCGTGAGCTCCAACATGCACATTAGACCGTTTCATTAAAATGGGCCCTTTTTCTTTTTGTTTTCGTTACTAACCCTACAGTCAGATTAAGATTGATAAAGTTAAATCATATGGTGTACTGTCTGATATTTTGTGGTGCGGATTTGTAACCAGGCAACAGATCAAGCAGCATCCACACAAACGAGATTTCTCAGTTTGGCTGGGCCAGAGGTTGTCTTCCCCGAGACAAACACGTGCTGGCCAGGCCTAAGGATTGCAGTAGCATAGTGCTTAGCACAACACTATTACAGCTCGGGCATCAGAGTTTCGAGTTCAGTCCTGGCATCCTCTGGAAGCAGTCTGTACGTCCTTCCCATGGAATGCTATGGTTTTCTCCGGGTTGCCCTGTTCCCTCCCACAGTCAAAAGACGGACTCCGTAAGTTAATTGGTCATTGTAAATTGTCCTGTATTTAAGTTAGGGTTAAATCGGGTTGTCAGGGTTTGTGGGCGGTGTGGCTCAGAGGGTCAGAAAGGCCTATTCTGCGTTGTATCTCTAAATTAATTAATTAATAATATACTCCAACATCTTCCCAACCCCTAAAGTCAGAGTAACTAGCTTATAATTTCCAGCGTTTTGCTTTCCCTCCCTCTTAAAGAGTGGAGTGATATCTGCAATTTTGCATTCCTCCAGAACCAGCCCAGAATCTCGTGATTCTTGGAAGATCATTATTAAGGCCTCCATAATCTTTTTCAGCTACTTCTTTCAGGACCCTGGGGTGTAGTCCATCTGGTCCAGTTAACTTATCTACTTTCAAACCTTCCAGCTTTCCTAACTCCTTCTCATTAGTAATAGCAATTACAGTCACTTCCACCCCCTGACACTGTCTATTTTCTGCATGTAACTTTCTAAAATTATATCTCTAATTTACAAGAAGATCCAGTAAGTGAAATAACCTTATTTTCATCAGACAGTAATTAATGCTTCCCAGATAAATCTTAACCCTCATTACACACAGCAGATATCCCAATCCTTGCCATCAATTACTTCTCTTTTCACACTCTCAGCAGAGTATCCAGTCAGTACAACCCATCTCCCCTTGTGCAATCCCTTCTCACTGAATCCCAGGACAATCTCACCCCTGATCTCTTGGAAAACTTCCATTTCCCAGGCCCCAACTCATTCATCTTCCAGGTTCCACACACCTCTATCCACTGTCACAAAGGTCTCAGGCCCTCTGTTTCGTTCCTGAACAAAGATCCAACCAAATTGTCTCTGCTAACACTCATCTGCTCAGTAGTACCTTTTCTTTACAACTTCTCTTTTCATTCCACCCACTTTCTTCAGATCTAGCCACTTGCACATGCCCCACTAATGCCTATCTTTCCGTTGGCTATGTGTACACCTCCCACCCCTCTTTCCCTGCTGCATCGCTAACTAGCTTGGTATTATCTCTTGCACTCATGAAGAACCTCTCAGATTCTTCACCTTTGCCACCAACTTGCAACCTGTAAGGAAATTCACCGTGGTCACCTCTAAAACTTCTTTTTTTTGGATCTCTCAATCTCCAATCCAGGAGAGAGAGTTGCCACTGACAACTTCTATAAACTCACCAATTCCTCCATCTCGCTCAACTAAATCTACTCCTATCAGGATGACCTCTTTAGTCTATACTGGCTCTCTGAGCAATTCCATCAACCTTATCATCCCATTCACTTCCCTGTCACTTCCCTCTCTGTTCTGAAGTAAGATGACCGTTGTCTATTCAACTTCCCATTCCTCTTGCTCCCTCTTTCTTTCTCCTTTCTTCTCTGTTCATTTGTCTTTCACCATCCCCTATTCACACACAGTATCTTTTCCTTTGTGTCTAATTGCCATCTCTCCCTTTCTCTCTCTCTCTCTCTCCCCCCCACTCCTTCTCTCCCTCTACCTTCCTCTCCTTCACTCCCTCCGCCCACCCCCACACCACCACTGTCTAGCTCTTCAGCTTCATGTATCTGTCTGTCCACATCTCTCTCTGTTTCCTGCTCCTGTGATTTTCAAAGTGCTTTTTCTTGACATTAAATATCTTTATAACCAGCCCTAAAGAAAGTGAACACATTTGAACCAGTGAGCTCTTTTTGAGCACTAATCTATAGAATTTTTATCTAAATCCAACCTTACAGTATGTCGGCTGCTTTGTGTGCTGGATACTCTGCGTATATGAAGGACATTGCTTACCAGGTGAGCACAATATACTGCATATTTTATTATTAAAGCTGCACACTACACAGCCACGCGTAACTAGTTACAATCCATGAACTTCATCATGCCATCAGGCCCATAAACTCTAGTTCAATAATTAAAACTGCAAATAATTTGGGTTGTTGATGATCGGGTGGAGTTGTTCTCCAATCTTGGCAATTTACTTGCAAATGTTTCATTACCATACGAGGAGACATCATTAATGTGCTGTTAATTTTGATGTCCTCCAAATACTTAGCCTTTATATACCTATCATTCAGCCGATTGGTCGTCATTACAGAAACTCAAATGTGACATATGGAGGAAGTCTCAGCACTGATTGGCTATGTGGCAAACTTTGTGCATTGTGGTCTGGGATTTTGCCCACATTAGCTCATAAATATGTTCGAGGTCTACATGCCTGTTTACTGAAGTGTTTGTGGAAAACCATGCTTCAGGGACTTCTCTTGCATGTCACGTGTTTGTTTGCGTCATGACTTTCACTGATGCCCAGTCTGGTTTGTGCCCCTCTCGATCTTCATGGGTTGATTTTTATCCTTTAGTTCTGCCCTGCTGTCAAAGAGTAGAGGCACATTGCAGCACAGCAAAAGTAAAGGATAAAGAGGAGAGATATCTCTTTAAAGTTTTCACACAAAATAGATACCCACAGAACTTCATACGAAGGTGCCTAAGAGGTCAACAATGCACCAATCAAGAAGCAACCAAACAGGTTGTTCTTCCATACATTCAAAATATCTCGGAAATGACAGCTGTTTTGCTCCAAGCACATAGAATCTCAGTCGTGCACAAGTCAACAACAATGTTGAAGAGAGTACTTTGCAGATCAAAAGAACGGACCAGGCTATTGGATAAGTCCAATGTGGTCTCCAAAATCCATTTCGGGACTGCAGCAAATATTGCATTGGCCAAACTGGGAGAAAACTATCCCCAGGCATCCATGAATATCAACAGGCTGTCAAGTGGCAAGACCAACTCTCCCTCATCTCTACCCATGAAGATTGCAAGGAGCGCAAATGCAACTGGGCATCCGTGCAAGCAAACATGCAGCATGGAAGAAAATTCCTAGAAGCATGGTTTTCCGCAAACAATTCAGTAATTCAGTAAACAGACATGTAGACCTCAATCCTATTTATGAGCCAGTGGTAGCAAAATTCCAGACCACAAGGCACAAAGTTTGCCACACAACCAATGAGTGACGAGACTTCCTCCTTACATCACAATTGAGTTTCTGTTATGATGACCAATCAGCTGATTGATAAGTATATAAAGGCCAAACATTTGGAGCACTCACCACACATTTACTTACAAATGTTTCATAACCATATGAGGAGACAACATCAGTGCCAACTGCCATAAAACAAGAATAAACATAGAAACATAGAAAATAGGTACAGGAGTAGGCCATTCGGCTCTTCGAGCCTGCACCACCATTTATTATGATCATGGCTGATCATCCAACTCAGAACACCGCCCCAGCCTTCCCTCCATACCCCCTGATCCCCGTAGCCACAAGGGCCATATCTAACTCCCTCTTAAATATAGCCAATGAACTGGCCTCAACTGTTTCCTGTGGCAGAGAATTCCATAGATTCACCACTCTCTGTGTGAAGAAGTTTTTCCTAATCTCGGTCCTAAAAGGCTTCCCCTCGATCCTCAAACTGTGGCCCCTCGTTCTGGACTTCCCCAACATCGGGAACAATCTTCCTGCATCTAGCCTGTCCAATCCCTTTAGGATTTTATACGTTTCAATCAGATCCCCCCTCAATCTTCTAAATTCCAACGAGTACAAGCCCAGTTCATCCAGTCTTTCTTCATATGAAAGTTCTGCCATCCCAGGAATCAATCTGGTGAACCTTCTTTGTACTCCCTCTATGGCAAGGATGTCTTTCCTCAGATTAGGGGACCAAAACTGCACACAATACTCCAGGTGTGGTCTCACCAAGGCCTTGTACAACTGCAGTAGTACCTCCCTGCTCCTGTACTCGAATCCTCTCGCTATAAATGCCAGCATACCATTCGCCTTTTTCACCGCCTGCTGTACCTGCATGCCCACTTTCAATGACTGGTGTATAATGACACCCAGGTCTCGTTGCACCTCCTCTTTTCCTAATCGGCCACCATTCAGATAATAATCTGTTTTCCTATTTTTGCCACCAAAGTGGATAACTTCACATTTATCCACATTAAATTGCATCTGCCGTGAATTTGCCCACTCACCCAACCTATCCAAGTCACCCTGCATCCTCTTAGCATCCTCCTCACAGCTAACACTGCCACCCAGCTTCGTGTCATCCGCAAACTTGGAGATGCTGCATTTAATTCCCTCATCCAAGTCATTAATATATATTGTAAACAACTGGGGTCCCAGCACTGAGCCTTGCGGTACCCCACTAGTCACCGCCTGCCATTCTGAAAAGGTCCCGTTTATTCCCACTCTTTGCTTCCTGTCTGCTAACCAATTCTCCACCCACACCAATACCTTACCCCCAAAACAGTGTGCTTTAAGTTTGCACACTAATCTCCTGTGTGGGACCTTGTCAAAAGCCTTCTGAAAATCCAAATATACCACATCCACTGGTTCTCCCCTATCCACTCTACTAGTTACATCCTCAAAAAATTCTATGAGATTCGTCAGACATGATTTTCCTTTCACAAATCCATGCTGACTTTGTCCGATCATTTCACTGCTTTCCAAATGTGCTGTTATCACATCCTTGATAACTGACTCCAGCAGTTTCCCCACCACCGACGTTAGGCTAACCGGTCTATAATTTCCCGGTTTCTCTCTCCCTCCTTTTTTAAAAAGTGGGGTTACATTAGCCACCCTCCAATCCTCAGGAACTAGTCCAGAATCTAACGAGTTTTGAAAAATTATCACTAATGCATCCACTATTTCTTGGGCTACTTCCTTAAGCACTCTAGAATGCAGACCATCTGGCCCTGGGGATTTATATGCCTTCAATCCCTTCAATTTACCTAACACCACTTCCCTACTAACATGTATTTCGCTCAGTTCCTCCATCTCACTGGACTCTCTGTCCCGTACTATTTCTGGAAGATTATTTATGTCCTCCTTAGTGAAGACAGAACCAAAGTAATTATTCAATTGGTCTGCCACGTCCTTGCTCCCCATAATCAATTCACCTGTTTCTGCCTGCAGGGGACCTACATTTGTCTTTACTAGTCTTTTTCTTTTCACATATCTATAAAAGCTTTTACAGTCCGTTTTTATGTTCCCTGCCAGTTTTCTCTCATAATCTTTTTTCCCCTTCCCAATTAAGCCCTTTGTCCTCCTCTGCTGAACTCTGAATTTCTCCCAGTCCTCAGGTGAGCCACTTTCTCTGCCTAATTTGTATGCTTCTTCTTTGGAATTGATACTATCCCTAATTTCTCTTGTCAGCCACAGGTGCACTACCTTCCTTGATCTATCCTTTTGCCAAACTGGGATGAACAATTGTTGTAGTTCATCCATGCAACCTTTAAATGCTTGCCATTGCATATCCACCGTCAATCCTTTAAGTGTCATTTGCCAGTCTATCTTAGCTAATTCACGTCTCATACCTTCAAAGTTACCCCTCTTTAAGTTCAGAACCTTTGTTTCTGAATTAACTATGTCACTCTCCATCTTAATGAAGAATTCCACCATATTATGGTCACTCTTACCCAAGGGGCCTCTCACGACAAGATCGCTAATTAACCCTTCCTCATTGCTCAAAACCCAGTCCAGAATAGCCTGCTCTCTAGTTGGTTCCTTGACATGTTGGTTCAAAAAACCATCCCGCAGACATTCCAAGAAATCCTCTTCCTCAGCACCTTTACCAATTTGGTTCACCCAATCTACATGTAGATTGAAGTCACCCATTATAACTGCTGTTCCTTTATTGCACACATTTCTAATTTCCTGTTTAATACCATCTCCGACCTCACTACTACTGTTAGGTGGCCTGTACACAACTCCCACCAGCGTCTTCTGCCCCTTAGTGTTACGCAGCTCTACCCATATCGATTCCACATCTTCCCGGCTTATGTCCTTTCTTTCTATTGCGTTAATCTCTTCTTTAACCAGCAATGCCACCCCACCTCCCCTTCCTTCATGTCTATCCCTCCTGAATATTGAATATCCCTGAACATTGAGCTCCCATCCCTGGTCACCCTGGAGCCATGTCTCTGTGATCCCAACTATATCATAATCATTAATAACAATCTGCACTTTCAATTCATCCACCTTATTACGAATGCTCCTTGCATTGACACACAAAGCCTTCAGGCACTCTTTTACAACTCTCTTAGCCCTTATACAATTATGTTGAAAAGTGGCCCTTTTTAATGCTTGCCCTGGATTTGTCGGCCTGCCACTTTTACTTTTCTCCTTAGTACTTCTTGCTTCTACCCTCACTTTACACCTCTCTGTCTCTCTGCACTGGTTCCCATCCCCCTGTTGTGAACTAACCTCCTCACGCCTAGCCTCTTTAATTTGATTCCCACCCCCCAACCATTCTAGTTTAAAGTCACCTCAGTAGCCCCCACTAATCTCCCTGCCAGGATATTGGTCCCCCTTGGATTCAAGTGTAACCCGTCCTTTTTGTACAGGTCACGCCTGCGCCAAAAGAGGTCCCAATGATCCAAAAACTTGAATCCCTGCCCCCTGCTCCAATCCCTCAGCCACGCATTTATCCTCCACCTCATCGCATTCCTACTCTCACTGTCACGTGGCACAGGCAGTAATCCCGAGATTACTACCTTTGCGGTCCTTTTTCTCAACTCCCTTCCTAGCTCCCTATATTCTCCTCTCAGGACCTCATCCCTTTTCCTACCTATGTCATTGGTACCTATATGTACCACGACCTCTGGCTCCTCACCCTCCCACTTCAGGATATCTTGGACACGATCAGAAAGATCCCGGACCCTGGCACCAGGGAGGCAAACTACCATCCGGGTCTCTGGACTGCGTCCACAGAAGAAGAACTCACCACAATCAACAGTGCACTGATGATGTCTCCTCATATGGTTATGAAACATTTGTAAGTAAATTGCCAAGATCAGAGAACAACTCAGCCCAACCATAATTAAAACTTTAAAGATTATCCAAAATTCACAGATACCAAGGGAATAAGATTGAAAGAGTACAGAGAAAGTTTACAAGGATGTTGTTGGGACTTGAGCTGCAGTATAGGGCAAGGTTGAATTGGTTAGGGCGTGGAGGGAACTGGCACATGGTGGTGCTCTCATGAACCTGTTACCCTTGTCATTTGATTGGTAAGAGATTGCTGCTTTGGAAGTATCAACAGGACCTTGTTCCCTTCTTTTCCAGCCTTGATGAAGCGTCCCAGCCTGAAACATCATCTATTTACTCCCTTCCATAGATGCTGCCTGACCTGCTGAGTTCCCGAAGCATTTTGTATGTATTGTTCGAAGGATGGAGAGATGTATTTCAAAATTACTTTTGATGCCTGCTGCTCCTTGCTCTACTCTTTGGCAGAGGTTTGACCCTATAATAACTGAAGAAGGACAATGAGGGCACTCAGGTTGTTAGTTCACCCTGAATCCATTAACATTTCGAATCAGGGGTAATATCTGTAAAAGTATCCTCGACTCAATCATTTGCTGAGCTCAGCTACTCAAAGCATGCCCACAGACACACCACACACGTTCACTCAGTGTGAACCATAGAACAAGGACAGCTTTTGCCTCGTATCTGCTATTCCCGAAAGAGCTGATAAAACAACACAAGGTCATCTACCACAACCACAAAGTCAAAAGCTGTTATAATTATGAGATTGCAATAGTAAGTGACTGGCATTTGGGAATCACATTCCCAGCTGCTTTCTTGTGGAATTTGGAAAAGATAATTCAGAAGCTGCTGCTCAAGCAAAGAATCATCTGATAATTCCGACATTCTCAAACAATACATTTTTCATGTTGTTTACACTGCTTGGTTTGAATTATCGAAGGCCAGATATTGCGATAAAGATAAATCTCAAATTAACAGCAGTGAGTGGTATGTGAGCTGATTCATAAGGAGTATCTATAACAAGGACTGATAAATTTGCTGATTGAAGCAATTGGTAGAGATGCATCTTGAGGAGGTAAAGCACAGATCAGCCAATATCATCCTGAATGAACGAGCAAGGTGAACAGGATGAATGGCCTCTTTGCCTCCTCCCTTTACAACCACCTGATTATGTTTCTCCAACTAGCACTGCTCTGTGAAGTGTTGTAGTTGCTGTTAACATGAGGATAAAGTCCAAACATACAGAGAACACATTACAGGAGAGTACAGGCCCTTCAGCACACAATGTGTGCTAACCCTTTAACCATCCAAATGCAGTAAAATTCTATTCTGCTGCAACATGGTACATTTTGGAATGACTTGTGATCCTATTGGAAATGGTCTCTTGGGGTCATAGAGTACCACAGCAAAGGTGCAGGCCATTTGGCCCATCCAGACTATGCTAACCTGATCTTCTGCTTAGTCCCAACTATCTGCACCTGGACCATATCCCTCCAACCATGTACCTATGCAAGCTTCTCTCCAAATCTTCCAATTTTTAATGTTCTTCATGTTCACATAGAGAGTGGTGGAAGTGAGGGATGCATTTCCAAGAGTGGTGGTAAAGGTAGAAACATTAGGGACATTTATAAGAAGCTCTTAGATAGGCAGATGGATGATAGAAAAATGGAGGTCTATGTGGGAGGGTAGGGTGGATTGATCTTAGAGTAGATTAAAGGGTTAGCACAACATCATGGGCTAAAGGGCCTGTACTGTGTTGTAGTGTTCCAGGCTCTAGCTTCTCAGTACATTTAGACCTTATTTCCATGTTAACAGCATCTACAACCAGTAGGAGAAAAATAATCAGGTGGTTGTAAAGAGAGGAGGCAAAGAGGCCCTTCACCCCGTTCCCCCTGCTCGTTCACTCAGAGAGATATTACCTGATCTTTGTGTTACCTCCTTCTATCTTTCTTGGTTTCATAATCCGTCATAAACGTCTCTGACCAAAATTTGTTAGCGTCAGATATGAAGCTTTCACCATCCCCAAGATCAGAAACTTGTTGAGGGAGAAAGTCCAAAGTTGTTAAACGTCTGTGTGAAAAGCTGTCTCCTGTTCTGCTCTCCCATTCTCACAAATGTGTCTGCCAATTCTGTAAAAAAAAACTCTCTAAAAGTTTCCACAACCCAAGAGACCATAAAACATAGGAGCAGAATTAGGCCTTTCGGCCCATCAAGTCTGCTCCAACATTCTATCATGGCTGATCAATTATCCCCCTCAATCCCATTTTCCTGTCACCTTTGATGTTCTGATTAATCAAGAACCTATCTACCTTCACTTTCAATATACTCAATGACTTGGGCTCCACAGCCATCTGTGGCAAAGAATTCCACAGATTTACCATCCTCTGGCTAAAGAAATACCTCCTCAGCATAGTTCTAAATAGACATCCCTCTATTTTGAGGCTATGCTCTCTGGTTCAAGACACCTTCACTATAAGGAACATCCTCTTCAACATCCACTCTATCTAGGCCTTTCAATATCTGATAGCTTACAATGAGATTCTCTAAACTCCAGTGAGTGCAGGACCAGAGCCATCAAAGGTTCCTCATATGTGTACCCTTTTATTCCTGGGATTATTCTCCTGAACCTCTTCTGGACACTCTCCAATGCCAGCACAGTTTTTCTTAGATACGGGGCCCAAATCTGCTCACAATATGCCAGGTGTGGTCATATTAAAGCCTTAAAAAGCTCCAGCATCACATCCTTGCTTTTATATTCTAGGCCTCTGGAAATGAATGCTAACATTGCTTTTGCCTTCCTTACCACCAAATCAACCGGTAAGGTAAGCTTCAGAAAAATCTGCACATGGACTCCCAAGTCCCTTTGCAGCTCTTATTTTTGAATTTTCTTCCCATTTAGAAAATAGTCATTATTCCTTCTATCAAAATGCATGACAAAACACTTCCCTACACTATTCCATCCGCCACTTCTTGACCCATTCTCCTAATCTGTCCAAGTCCTTCTGCAGACCTCCTGCTTCCCGAACACTACCTACCCCTCCATCAATCTTTTTATCATCCGTAAACTTGGCCACAAAGCCATCAATTCTGTTATCCAAGTCATTGCCATATAATGTGAAAAGAAATGGTTCTAATACTGACCCCTGCAGTACACCACTAGTCACTGACAGCTAACCAGAGCAGGTCTCCTTTATTCCAACAACTTGCCTCCTGCAAGCCAGCCAATCTTCTATCTATGCCAGTACTTTTCCTATAATACCATGGTTCTTATCTTGTTAAGCAGCTTCGTGCGTAACACTTTGTCAAAGGCCTTCTGAAAATCCAAGTAAACAAAATCTACTGACTCTCCTTTGTCTACCCTGCCTATTATTTCTTCAAAGAACTCTGACAGATTTGTCAGGCAAGATTTCCCATTAAGGAAACCATGCTGACTTTTGCCTATTTTATCCCAAAAACCTCATCCTTAGCAATCAAATCCAACATCTTCCCAACCACTTCAGTCAGGCTAACTGGCTGATAATTTCATTTCTTCTGCCTCCCTCCCTTCTGAAAGAGTAGAGTGACATTTCCAATCTTAAAGTCCTCAGGAACCATTCCAGAATCTAGTGATGGTAGAAAGATCATTGCGAATGCCTCCAGAATCACATGAGCCACCTCTTTCAGAATCCTGGGGCATAGTCCATCTGGTCCAGCTGACTTATCTACCTTTATACCTTTCAGCTTCCCGAGCACCTTGTCCTTAGTAAAAGCACTACACTCACTTCTGCCCCTGCTGCTCTTGAACCTCCGGCATACTGCTAGTGTCTTGCACAGTGAAGATTGGCGCAAAGTACTTAAGTTCATCTGCTATTTCTTTGCCTCCCATGACTAACTCTACAGCATCATTCCCCAGCGGTTCAATATCCACTCTCGCTTCTCTTTCACTCTTTATATATCTGAAAAATATTTTGGTATCCTCTTTGATATTACTGGCTAGTTTACCTTTATATTTCACCTTTTCTCTCTTTATTGCTATTTCAGTTGCTCTCTGTTGGTTTTTAAAAGATTCCCAAACCACTAACTTCTCACTAATTTTTGATATATTATATGCCCTTAGTTTTTCTTTCAAGTTGTTTTTGACTTCCCTTGTCAACCACGATTTCCTCATCCTCCATTTACAATACTTTTTCATCTTTATCATGTATTTATCTTGAGCCTTCTGAATTTCCCCCAGAAATTGCTGTTCTACTGTCATCTCTGTTAATGTCCCCTTCCAGTCAACTTTGGCCAGCTCCTCTCTCATTCCTTTGTAATTCCCTTTATTCCACTGTAATATTGATAATCCAATTTTTGTTCTCCTTTTGAAACTGCAGGGTGAATTCTATCATATTATGATCACTGTCTCCCAATGGTTCCTTTTACCTTAAGCTCCTTAACCAAATCTGGGTCATTATATAACACCCAATCCAGAATTGATGTTCCCATGGTGGGCTCAAGCACAAGCTGCTCTAAAGGGCCATCTTGCAGGAATTCTACAAATTCTCTCTGTTAGAATCCAATGCCAACCTGATTTTCCCAATCTACCTGCTTATTTATATTCCCTATGACTATCGCAACATTGCCCTTATTACATGCCTTTTCTGTCTCCCGTTGTAATTTATACCCCACATCCTGGCTACTATTTGGATGCTTGTCTATACAGTATCTCATGTTACACTTTAAATAATCCCACTGACTGCAATTTTGCCTGATCATCTGCCTCTCCTTCCTCACAGTCTCACTACATCGACTTGTGTATCAACTGCCCCATCCTCAACCCTATCACTCCCATTCCCATCCCCCTGCCCAATTTGTTTAAACCCTCCCTAAAAGCTCTAACAAACCTACCCACAACAATATTGGTCCCCCCGTCCGACCTTTAGGCTCAGGTGTACAAGTCATACCTTCCCCAGAAGGGATCCCAATGATCCAGAAATCTGAAAGCCTGTCCCCTGCACCACTTAGTCAGCCATTCACTCATCTGTACAATCATCCCATTCCTGGCCTGACCAGCATGTGGTGCAGGGAGTAATCCAGAGATTACTACCTTGGAGGTTTTGTTCTTCCGCCTCTTCCCTAACTCCCGCTACTCACTGTGCAGAACCTCTTCCCCCTTTCTACCTATGTCATTGGTGCCAATGTGTACCATTGACTTGATCATCCTCCCTCTTGTGAATCTTCTGAAACTGCTTTGAGACATCCTGGACCCTACCATCTGGCAGGTAACACACCATCCTGGTTTCTCTTTTACAGCCACAGAATCTCCTGTCTGTCCTCCTAACTACCTCGTGTCCTCTAACTACTGCTTTGTCTGACTTTGCGCTTCCCTGCTGAGCCTCAGAGCCGGCCACAGTGCCACTGGCCTGGCTGCTGCTGCTGTGTCCTGATGGGTCATTCCCCCCACCCCCAGCAGTATCCAAAGGGGTATACTTATTACTGAGTAGGATGGCCAGAGGGGGTTCCTGCATTTACTGTTTACTCCCCTCACTTCTCCTAGTGATCACCCATATATTATCTGAAGCCTGCACTATGGGTGTGACCACCTCAATAAAAGTCTCATCCATGAGGTTTTCAGCCTCCCAGCTGGCCCAGAGTACATTCAGCTCCGTCTCCAGTTCCTTGACCTTGTCAACACACTGAAAATGCTGGAGGAACTCAGCAGGCCAGGCAGCATTTATGGAAAGGAGTAAACAGTTGACGTTTCGGGCCGAGACCCTTCATTGGGTCACTCTTTTCCATAGATGCTACCTGGCCTGCTAAGTTCCTCTGGCATTTTTAGTGTGTGTTGCTTTGGATTTCCAGTATCTGCAGATTTTCTTGTCCTTGACCTTGTCAGTCAGGAGCTGAAGTTGGGTGCACTTTCTGCAGATGTAGTCATCAAGGAGACTGTCAGGTACCCTGAAATCCCACATCTCACAGGAGGGGTATTCCTCTGCCTAAACTACTATCCTGCCTACACTTGCCATACCTCTAACTTCTCAAGCTTTGGTCCTAGCCTGCGTCTGTTCTTGCCTAAGTCTAATCAAGAAGCTCTCAAAATCCACTTTAAATATACCCGATAACTTAGCCTCCACAGTCATTCGTGACAATGAATTTCACAGATTCACAATTCTCTTGCTAAAGAAGTTCCTCCTCATCTCTGTTCTAAAGGGAGATCCTTTCATTCCGAGTCTGTGCCCTCTGGTCCTAGACACCCGCACTATAGAAACATCCTCTCAAATCAGTAACCCATATTTCTTTAAATCAGATATAGCTCACACTAAATATTTGGAACATCTTCAGAGGAGTTTTAGACATATTTGTCTCCGCAGTGCTGTTAAAGTCAATGTGGTGCCTAAATCATCGGGATGCGATGTAGTGTGTAAATTTGCTGAAGTAAAACACATTTGAAATGGAATTTATTCCTTTGAACAGTTCATTGTTGGGAAGATAAAAGCAAATAGAAATGTTCTCAAGAGGACAGTTCATTGGAAAAAGTGGAATGAATCTAACTCTGCCTCATCATCACCTTACCTGACCCTTTTTCAATTCCAGAGTGTTACTCTGATTGACTGACGCCCATCTCTGAATGAACTAAACTTCCCTGCAACCGAATGTTGGGGAGACCGAGGATCTCTCCAATAAACACCTTGTCAGATCTGCTCAGATTGGCCGCTACAACTTTAACGTTACCTCCACTGAGAAACGTTCTCAACAAAAGAGCTTGGATCAGCTTGTTTTGATGAACAAAGAATATAATGCACAGGAATGGGGATTGATTGGCAAATACTTAAAATACTGTTAACATGTGGAAGTGACATGTCAGCACTATGGTGTAGGATCCCACCACGACACCCCGGGCACACAATTGACCTTTTTTTTTACAGTCAGTCGAGTGCAGTATTTTCTATTAACACTGTCAAGATACAGAGATAGCTCAGAATTAAATTCCCTGGCACTGTTATAAACTTCTACGGAAGGATTTGGTCCTGCACAAGAGAGCAATTAATCTGCTGTTACATATTCCTCTCAATGCACAATGTTGATTGATGGAGGAGGTAAAATGCCAATGAGACACAAACTGAGCATGTATACTGTATCATAGAGTCACACACCACAGAAACAGGACCTTCAGCCCATAGAATGCATGCTGACCCATTTGCATTAATCCTACTTTATTCTCTCCTCATTCACATCAAATTCCCATTATTCTACCCTTCACCTACACAGCAGGGGCAATTTTAAGTGGCTATTTCACCTACTCACCAGCACACCTGTAGGATGTGGAAGGAAAACAGACCAAAAAGACAAGGGATTCTGAAAATCCATAATCTCTCTCTCTCACACACACACACACACACACACAAACACACAGATTTGGAGGAAGTCAGTAAGACGGGCCACATCTATGGAGAGGAATAAGGAGTTGATGCTTCAGGCTGATACCCTTCATCGGGACTGGAAAGGAAGGAGGAAGAAACCAAAATAAGAAGGTGGGGGTTGGGAAAGGAGTACAAGCTGCCAGGTGATTGGTGAGACCAGGTGAGGTGGGCGTGGAGAGGGTGAATGAAGTGAGAAGCTGGGAGATGAAAGATGGAAACAGTAAAGGGCTGAAGAAGAAGGAATCATTAGAAGAGGACAGTGGACCATGGGAGAAAGGAATGGAGGATAGGACCTAGAGGGAGGTGATGGGCAGGTGAGGAGAAGAAAGGGGTAAGAGGCGAGCTAGAATGGGCAATAGAAAGGGAGAGAAGAAGGAGGGGGAGAAATTACTGTAAGTTGGAGAAATCGATGTTCATGCCATTAAGTTGGACACTACCCAGATGGAATATGAGAGTGGCCTCGTCAATGAAAGACATCACTGAAACTGAAGCCCCCATGGTCACAGAGGAGTACAGATCTCTGACAGAATGTAGCGGGGTCTTTGCAGCTGTGGGCAGTGGTGTTCTTCACTCAACCTTGATGTTAATGTGAGTCAGACGAGAACAGGAAAGGATTAACTGGTTCTTGTAAATTAACTGTGGATTCTGCTGCACTGAACTAACTTTTCTATGTGGCTGCATCAGGTTGTGTGTAGAGCCCAGGTATGTGGGCACCAAGTACCACTATGTGCCCAGGTTCTACTTGTCGCCCTGGCTACGAAGGATGGGTCTGGCCCCACTCCCGCGCAACGCCCCAGTCAGCTGGTCGTTGCCGGCATACCTGTCCTACGTAGCAAAGTTCTTCCAGGAGAACGCCTTTGACCACAGGGCCATCAGGCAGTGGTCGGCACGAAGTGTCCTGCAGGCACTGCAGGAGAAGGACGTGATGGACACAGTGGGGTGGTTCCCTGAGCAGACTGTCCAGTTCATCTGGCAAAATGCCTCATCGCCAGATCTCACCAACAGGCACCAAGACCTCGCCTGGCTGGCGGTGAGAGGGGCCCTCCCAGTCAGAGCCCTCCTGTACGCCCGGAATGTCGTCCCCGCACCCCACTGCCCACGGGAGGACTGCAGTGAGGAGGAGTCTGTGACCCACCTCTTTGCACGCTGCCAGTTCGCAAAGAGGGTGTGGAGGAGGATGGACGGGCTAGTGTCACGTTTTATCCCCAGCAGCTGCGTAACAGAGGACTCTCTGATCTACGGGCTGTTCCCGGGGACGCACACGGAGACCAACATCCGGTGCTGCTGGCAGATCATCAACTCGGTGAAAGACGCTCTTTGATCGGCCCGAAACTTGATGATCTACCAGCACATGGAGATGTCCGTGGGAGAATGCTGCCGACTGGCACACTCTCGGCTGCAGGAGTACGTGCTGAGGGACGCACTGAAACTCGGTGCAGCCACCGCAAGGGCCCGGTGGGGAAGGACCACAGTATAGGTTTCTCCACCCGTGGGAGTGGGAGGGGTCGGTGGGCGGGGAGTATACCCCTCAACAATGAGATGCTAAGCTGAACTACTGGAGTGCCACGTGGGTGGCTATTAATACGGATATTTTACTGAGTATAATGGAAACGTATGTAAAGGAGGAAAAGTTATTGAATGGTTTATTGTATATATTTATTTTTGAATAAAGTATATTTTGAAATAAAAAAAAATCTCTCTTATGCTAATTTGTATCTGTATTGTCTGGTAACTGTATCTTCTGGTCAACCAGTGAGATAAAATTGCTTTATTCATTTCAAAATGCCTCTTGGTGTTGAATGCATACTACCAATGAACCCTTGGTCCTCATTTGATGACAATGTCTCTAGTCTCTAGGTGGCTGTTTGCTCTTCATAATTCTCTTTATCTAATGCTGGTATCTTCTTGATTTGTTTGAGTATCTGTGTGTGGCATTGAAGAATAGACAGCTGAAGCAGAACATGACAACTTTAACCTTGGGATGAGGCACTGCAGATGACAGTCTGAAGCTTGGGAACGGCATGGTTTATAAAATAAGCCATGTGAATTCTGGTAATTTCAGCCATGGTGTGAACGTACACCCACTTGGAAGAGGAAATGGAAGGATGGGTTAGTAAGTCTGTAGATGACGTAAAGATCGTTGGTGCTGTGGATAGTGTAGAAGTTTGTATTGGGACATTGTATTAGGACATAGGACATGGATCTGGGCTGAGAAGTGGCAGATGAAGTTCACCCTTCCAATTCCTCATCCCAGTCTAACCTTAGACTTCATCATCCAAGTTCAGTCTGGAAAAGAGATTCACTTTGGAAAGTCAAAGTTGAAATCACAAGAATACAGGGTTAATGGTAGCATTCATAGCAGTGTGGAGGAACAGAGGGATCTTGTGGTTCATGTCCAAAGATCCCTCAAGTTAATAGCATTGTTAAGAAGACATATGGTTGAAGTGTGGCCATCATTGGATGGTGGATTGAATTCAAGAGCTATGATGTAATGTTGCAGCTCCATAAAACTCTCATTAGACCGCACTTGGAGTATTTGTACTCAGTTCTGGTTGCCTCTTTCTAGGAAGGATTTGGGAAGGTTTAGCGAGGGTGCTGATGACACTTACCAAGATGCTGCCTGGATTAGAGAGCATACCTTATGAGGAGAGGTTGAGCAAGTTACGGCATTTCTCTTTGGAGCAAAGGAGAATGAGAGGTGACTTGATAGAGGTGTACAAGATGATAAGAGGCATAGATCCAGTGGAGATGTTTTCCCGGGGTGGAAATGGCTAACAGAAGAGAACATAATTTTAATCTGATTGGAGGAAAGTATGGGGGAGGGGATGTCAGTTTTTTACACAGAGATGGTGAGGGAAACATGCTGCCAAAGGTAGTAGTAGAGGTAGGTTAGGGACATTAAGAAACTATTAGATAGGCACATGGATTATAAAAAAGTGGAGGGGTAAATGGGAGGCAAGGGTTAGATTGACCCTAGAGTAGATTTATAAAGTCAGCACAACATTGTGAGCTGAAGGGCCTGTACTGTTGTATGTTCACAGTGTCTCTGAGCTCCAGTTACATGCCATGGCATGACAAGATTTTCCTAGGTGTTAGAATAAGAAAGAAAAGCAGCAATAGATCAGATTCTCTCTTAAGACAAATCCACTCTCTAATATGATTATGACCGATCTTCTACATAGTTACATTTTTTACAGAACGAAGACCATCATCCTCGACCACGAGGGATAGCCACGACGACGATATAGTTAAGGCATACACTTCAAAGCTAGCTTGTTAGATTTAATTCACTTTGGGACATCTCAAGGGGGCCATGAAAAGCGTTAGAGAAATGCAAGTCCTTTACTTCATCTGTTTTCTGTAGGATTCCAATATCCTTGATTGCCTTCAAGTCGAAAACTCTGCCACTGCTGGTCTTGAATGCACTTCTGATCTGTGTCTATGTTTCAACCCCAGGACTGTATGAAAGGCATCTCGATGAACCAGTAGCTAACTCCAGAAACAAAAAGGAAGCACTCCGGTATCACTCACAAGAGAGTTAAATAACATGTGAAGGGGCTTCCAACTACTACATTACTCTTTACAAATTATTTTTGCACTGACTGTGGTTTGCTATTTATAAGCCTCTTCTTCAACTGTTGAGAGCCTTTACCCTGCACCATCAGATTCCTGAACGGTCCATGGACACTACCTCCCTAGTCCTCTTTTGACCTTCAGTAATTTTCATGTTTTGCACTTTAATGCTGCCACAAATCAACCGTCAATATGTCTATATAATAAACCTAATTCTGATAAAAGAGCTTTCAGTACCAAACATCAGGTGATTATTTATCAACATGTTATTTATCCTACAGCATCATTAATTGGAATTCAGTGTAATGGGCTGTTGAAATCTCAGTTCATCACTGTCCTGTTGTGTGTGTGTGTGAGAGAGAGAGAGAGAGAGAGAGAGAGAGACTGAGACTTTTCCCCAGGGCTGGCTAGCACGAGAGGGCACAGTTTTAAAGTGCTTGGAAGCAGGTACAGAGCAGATGTCAGGGGTAAGTTTTTACGCAGAGAGTAGTGAGTGCATGGAACGGGCTGCCAGCAATGGTGGTGGAGGCGGATACAATAGGGTATCCTATTTCTATGTTTCTAATAGGATCTTTTAAGAGACTCCTGAACAGGTACATGGAGCTTAGAAAAGTAGAGGGCAATGGGTAACCCTAGGTAATTTCTAAAGTACAGTGGCATGCAGAAGTTTGGGCACCCCTGGTCAAAATTTCTGTTACAGTACTGTGAATAGCGAAGCGAGTAAAAGATGACCTGATTTCCAAAAGGCATAAAGTTAAAGATGACACATTTCTTTAATATTTTAAGCAAGATCACTTTTTTATTTCCATCTTTTACAGTTTCAAAATAACGAAAAAGGAGAACGGCCCGAAGCAAAAGTTTGGGCACCCTGCATGGCAGTACTTAGTAACACCCCCTTTGGCAAGTATCACAGCTTGTAAACACTTTCTGTAGCCAGCCAAGAGTATTTCAATTCTTGTTTGGGGGATTTTCACCCATTCTTCCTTGCAAAAGGCTTCTAGTTCTGTGAGATTCTTGGGCCGTCTTGCATGCACTGCTCTTTTGAGGTCTATCCACAGATTTTCGATGATGTTTAGGTCAGGGGGGGGACTGTGAGGGCCATGGCAAAACCTTCAGCTTGCGCCTCTTGAGGTAGTCCATTGTGGATTTTGAGGTGTGTTTAGATTCATTATCCTGTTGTAGAAGCCATCCTCTTTTCATCTTTGGCTTTTTTACAGACGGTGGGATGTTTGCTTCCAGAATTTGCTGGTATTTAATTGAATTCTTTCTTCCCTCTACCAGTGAAATGTTCCCCGTGCCACTGGCTGCAACACAAGCCCAAAGCATGATTGATCCATCCCTGTGCTTAACAGTTGGAGAGATGTTCTTTTCATGAAATTCTGCACCCTTTTTTCACCAAACATACCTTTGCTCATTGCGATCAAAAAGTTCTATTTTAACTTCATCAGTCCACAGGACTGGTTTCCAAAATGCATCAGGCTTGTTTAGATGTTCCTTTGCAAACTTCTGACGCTGAATTTTGGCTGCAATGAGTAAAGGTATGTTTGGAGAAAAAAGGGTGCAGAATTTCATGAAAAGAACCCCTCTCCAACTGTTAAGCACGGGGGTGGATCGATCATGCTTTGGGCTTGTGTTGCAGCCAGTGGCACAGGGAACATTTCACTGGTAGAGGGAAGAATGAATTCAAATAAATACCAGGAAATTCTGGAAGCAAACATCACACCATCTGTAAAAAAGAGCCAAAGATGAAAAGCGGATGGCTTCTACAACAGGATAATGATCCTAAACACACCTCAAAATCCACAATGGACTACCTCAAGAGGCACAAGCTGAAGGTTTTGCCATGGCCCTCACAGTCCCCCGACCTAAACATCATCCAGAATCTGTGGACAGACCTCAAAAGAGCAGTGCATGCAAGACGGCCCAAGAATCTCACAGAACTAGAAGCCTTTTGCAAGGAAGAATGGGTGAAGATCCCTCAAAGAAGAATTGAAAGACTCTTAGCTGGCTACAAAAAGCATTTATAAGCTGTGATACTTGCCAAAGGGGATGTTACTAAGTACTGCCATGCAGGGTGTCCAAACTTTTGCTTCAGGCCGTTCTCCTTTTTTGTTATTTTGAAACTGTAAAAGATGGAAATAAAAAAGTGATCTTGCTTAAAATATTAAAGAAATGTGTCATCTTTAACTTTATGCCTTTTGGAAATCAGTTCGTCTTTTACTCGCTTAGCTATTCACAGTAACAGAAATTTTTACTGGGGTGCCCAAACTTTTGCATGCCACTCTAAGTATATGTTCGGCACAGCATTATGGGCTGAAGGGCCTGTATTGTGTTGTAATTTTTATGTTTCTGGAGAGATAAAGTCCAGAAACAGACCTGTTCAACTACTAATCTTGCTTCATTCCACCACCCCTTCCTGTCTCATCAGCACCCCCCAGATTCTGCCCCACAGCTACACACTATGGGGCAATTGACAGCAGACAATAAAACCACCGACCCTGCACATCTGTAGGATGAGAAGCAGCAGCAAACTCCACACACAGATAGCACAGGAGGATGGGACTGAACCGTGGTCTCTTGGGCTGGGAGACAGCGACTCAACCTGCTATGCCATTGGGCTGCTCCAGTCTCCTAAATCTTCAAATCTTCCCTTGGGTTTATAATCCCTGAATCCTACCACTCATGGCCCACTCTGTTCCCAGCCTACACGCACACACCGACGCTCACGTGGGAAGAGGGGGAGGGAAAGTGCAAACTGAAGCTCCCACTGAACTTCACTGCACCCCACAGAGTGGTTCAACCCAGAGCATTCATAACAGATTGCCAGCAAGAAAGTGCCTTCAACCAAGGTAAACAGCCGCCAGCATCTCAGAGACAAGGGTCTCTGGCTCTGCAGCGTCTGGAGTGCGATCAAAGACAGTGGCTTTTTGGAGCTGGAAGCGGGGAGAGATGTAACCAAACGGAGATGAGTTTAGGCAGAGAGATGAGGGATGAGTCAGTCACGGGGTCGGGAAGGTAAAGTGGAGCAGATAAGGAGAAAGGGTCAGACTGAGTGCTGATCACTTTGGGACTGGAGGAACAATGCTGAGGAACTTTGTTCAGGCTGCAGAGTGTAGTATTTGAGGCATGGTCACGAGATAGAGACAGGGGGTGGGGGGGGAGTTCTATTCTCCAATTTTAGGAGCTCAATGACAATGACATTGTCAGAGGTAGAGGATGTGGAAATTATACAATATGGGATTAATATACCCTGTGTTCCTGTACAAATAACTTTCAAATGTTGCTGTTGTACTCACCTCCACCCTTTCCTCAGGCAGCTCGTTCCACAAACACAGCACCATCTGTGTGGAAAACTTATCCCTCAGGACCCCCTCAAATCTTTTCCACTCACCCTAATCCTGTGCCCTCTAGCTTTAGGCCCCCTTGTCCTGGGGAAAAGACTGTGACCCTTCATCTTGTCTGTGCCCCCCGTGATTTACAAAAACCTCTGTAAGATCATTGCTCAGCTCAAGAGATTCTGCAGATACTGGAAATCCGGAGCAACACACACAAAATGCCGGAGGAACTCAGCAGGTCAAGCAGCATCTATGGGGGGTCCGGGAGAGTAACATGTCGATGTTTTGGGCTAAGACTCTTCTTCAGGAGTGGAAAGTAAGGGGACAGAAACCAAAATAAGAAGATGGGGGTGGGCGGGGGGGTTGGAAAAAGAGTACAAGCTGCAAGGTTAAGAGGAAGGTGGGTGAGGAGGGGAGATGTAAGGGAATGGGTGGAAGAGGTAAAGGGCTGAAGAAGAAGGAATCTAATAAGAGAGGAGAGTGGACCATGG
The DNA here is from genome assembly GCF_030028105.1 of Mobula birostris. Classification (NCBI taxonomy): domain Eukaryota; kingdom Metazoa; phylum Chordata; class Chondrichthyes; order Myliobatiformes; family Myliobatidae; genus Mobula; species Mobula birostris. Next base: position 169,016,300 of record NC_092377.1, on the reverse strand, counting down.
GAGAAAGGGAAGGAAGAGGAGAAGCAGGCAGAGGTGATGGGAGGGGTGAGAGGAGAGCCCAAATGCAGAATGGAAAAAAACAGAGAAGCGGGGAGGGGGAGAAATTATCAGAAGTTAGAGAAATCAATGTCCATGCCTGGGAGTCTATCCTTTACCTTTTGTATTCACCTGGATTGTCTAAAAATCATGTACCCTCTGACTGATGATGAGAAATCTAGCAATTCTTGTGATATGATCACACAGTCAGAATTTCAACATTGGAACGACATAAAGAAAGGCTGACAAATAACTACTGTGTATAAGAAGACAAATTGTGCCTACTGAGAGCATATTGTTGGAGGTGGAAATCTGAAAATCAGCTTTCTGCTGAGCTGACAGAAGCTTTCAGTGCAGAGGGGCTGGAGATGCTGCTGATTGGGAGTTGTGGAGTTTTAAATATTTAACTTATGCAGTATTGCAGACTAGCGATAAAGATATTGAACTCATTTATTGTTACACATCAAATCCAATTATCTTCATTTTTTAACTTGCTGTTGTGTTGATAGCCTGTAGTTTGACAAAGGTTTATATGGGGAAGGCTGCCTCTAATTCACCACTGTTACCCCATACAGCCTCTGTGAATTTATCATGTTTCTCAATAAGCTATTAATAATCCGGGCTAAGGTCAAAGCTGGTAGCCTTGCTCTCCTCTGCAGAGGCAACTGCAGGCAGCCTTTGTGAAGTCATCCTAATTTAATTTGTTAGAATAGCTTTCTCTCAGTTTACGAAACGCTAACAATCTTTCCACATGTTTGGTCAGGAAATTTAGTTGCCATCCTGTCAAGGGGAGGTAAACAACTCAACAGTCCTTTCTACCTTCCGTCTGAATTAACTGCTGCACGTTCAGGGGCCAGACGTCTGCATATTCACTTCCCAACACCTCTGGCTCTCAGACTAATACTCGCTTACTGACTCATTCAATGCTTCAGCCTTAACAGTGTGACTTCAGAGTAACACACAAAATGCTGGAGAAAGTCAGCGGGTCAGCCAGCATCTCTGAGGGGGAATAAACAGTTGACAGTTCAGGCTGAGACCCTTCATCAGGTTCAACTCCCCTATCATCAAACTGATCAACTATTTCAGTTCACTGGGTAAGTGTACACAGAACTAGGAGAGAGGCAAGTGAAAGTAACCACTGGATATTGCAGGAACATGTGTCTTACTAATTTGACTGACATTTTTGGCAAGGTGACAAGGGTGACTGATGAAAAAATAGAGCTGTGGTTGCTTTCTACATGGATTTTAGTAAGGCAATTGACAAGGACTCTCATGGGAGGCTCATCCAGAAGGTTAAGATGCATTCGATCCATGATGAACTGGCCATTTGGATTCATGACTGGCTTGCCTATAGAAGACAGAGGGTAGTGGTCAAAGGGACTTATTCTAGCTAGAGGTGTGTATTTAGTGGTGTTCTGCGGGGATCTGTACTGGGACTTCTGCTGTTTGTGACGTGTATAAATAACCTGGATGAAAACATAGATGGGTGGGTATATATATGTGCATATGTGTGAGTGTGTGTGTGTGTATATGTGCGTGTGTGTGTGTGTGTGTGTGTGTGTGTGTGTGTGTACGTATGCGTGTGTGTATATGTGTGTGTATGCATGTGTGTGTGTATATGTGTGTGTGTGTGTGTGTGTGTGTGTGTGTGTGTGTGTGTGTGTGCACGTGCATGCATGTGAGTGTGTGCGATTGTGTTTATTTTTGTTTGTGTGTGGGTGTATATGTATGTATGTATGTGTATGTCTGTCCAAGCACTTTTCACTCACTTTGTGTAGAATTCTAACCCCATACATCTTATTTCAACTTTCACCTCAACATTTCCACTCTATGATAAATTAATCAGAAAAATGTGAACAGATACTTTGATTGGAAGATGAAATAATGTACATTTTTAAAAGGTATGCAGGAACATTTTGTGAGTATATGGACATTTCTGTAAAACTTTCAAAGCAGCCAGACAAAATAAGAAAACTGTCCAAAACACTGGGCTTTGTTAATAGAGGATTGGTGAGCACTGCAAACGTTTTTAGGTCACTGGCTCACCACAGGCTGAAGCAGGCAGTGCCATTCAAGGCACTGCTTCGGAAAGGATGGCAGCTCAGCGAGGAGGTTCACTGCAACCATTCCAGTGATAAGGAATAAGGAACTGGTCTTAATGTGGAGACTCAGGAATGGGTTGGTCACCTCAGAGTGTACAGGAATACAAGTTTGATGATGAAGTTCAATGGTTAAATCTGAAGGCAAAGATAAGGAGGGAATACCGATCTTGAACTTACATATTTAATATTTATACCAATGAGCTCAGCAAACAGAAGAAGGTTAGAAAAGAACCAGATTGAAGATAGGAGTTTTATTTCTCACCTGTACATCGAAACATCAAAACACACAGTGAAATACGTTGCTTGTGTCAACGGCCATCGTGATCTGAGAATGTGCTGGGGGGAGCCCACAGGTGTCACTATGTTTCTGGAATCAACATAGCATGCCCACAATTTACTAACCATAACCCATACGTCTTTGAAATATGGGAGGAGACTAGATCACACGGAGGAAACCCACAAGGTCAAGGGGAGAATGTACAAACTCTTTACACACAGTGGCAAGAATTGAAGCCTGATCTAATCATGATACTACCATGCTGCCCTATGCTTCTGTTAAAAGCTGTGCCTGTTTAAAAAGAATACTGTTGAAAAATCTGTATTTAACCTTCTAAATCCACGAATTATATTCAGTCAGCAGTTCCCATTGCTCTGTCCTAAGACAGTTCCAATCTTGTGACATTTGTTTCTCCTCACTGAATGTCATTTCTTCCTGTCTTTTCACTTTCCTGTTTCCCAGAAGGGTCACATTCAGGCTGGTTGCAAGTTGACCTGGTGTTCTAAAGCGAGCAGAAATTCCTACTTGGGAACTGGAGGTCGGACTCCTGAAATGTTTTCCCATGAAAATCAAAATCTGGAGATGCTGGAAATCTGACACACAAACAGAAAGTGGTGGAGATACTCAAACCTTGGTGGAACTGAGAGGAGATAAAATGAACTTGGGGGAGGACAAGTCTCTGATGAGGTGACCATGAAGAAAGCTGTACACATGGTTATTTAGTTAATGAGTGAATGGCCACAGTTACAGTGTGAGAACTGAGGCAGAAGACAATGGAAGTTGAAAAATGCAAAAGAAGAAGAGAAATTTGACAAGTCAGGTGGGTCTTCCACTTTCAGGTATAAGATAGATGAATACAAAATACAAGCCAAGCCAATATTACAGGTGCTCAACTGGTCCAGACTAAGAAATCAAGTTACAAGAAGGTGTCGAATTCACTATAGTCCGGAAAGCTGCAGGGTGTCCAGGCAGAAGGTGAGGTGTTGGTCCTCACGGTGACAATACAGGAAGTCACAGGCTGAGAGGTCAGAAAGGGAATGGGATGGGGAATTAAAGTGTCAGGCAACAAGAAGTTCAGAGCCATGCTTGTGAACTGAATGAAAGTGTTCCAAAAAACAACCACCCAATCTTACTTTGCTTTGTCCATGTAGAGTAGACTACTTGGTGAATATTGAATAGGTTGGAAGTGAAAGTGGACCATTGCTTCATCTGGGAAGACTATTTGGGTCTTGGGAATTGAGAATAGGAAGGGGTGAAAGAGAAAGGGAAGTGTCACAAGAAGGAGTCCTCCGTTTGCAACAAGCAGGATTTCCCAGTGGCCAACCATTTTAATTCCAATCCCCATTCCATTTCTGACACGTTAGTCCATGGTCTTCTCTACTGCCACAGTGAGGCCACTCTCAGGTTGAAGGAGCTACACCTTGTATTTTGTCTGGGTAGCCTCTAATCTGACAACAGGAACACTGATTTCCCTAACTTCTGGTAATTTCTCTGCCTCCCCCTTCTCTCTTCCATTCCCCATTCTGCCTCTCCTCTCACTCCTCCTTTTCCCTTCACCTGCCCATCACCACCCCCTGGTCCTCCTCCTTCTTCCCTTTTCCCCATGGTCCACTCTCCTCTCCTCTCAGATTCCTTCTTCTTCAGCCCTTTGCCTCTTCCACCCATCACCTACCAGCTTCCCATTTCATTCTTCCTTCCCTACACACTCACCTTCCCTCTCACCTGATGTCTCACTGATCACCTCAGTGTCTCACTTCCTCCCCCTTCCCTTCACCTAGCTTCTCACTTCATTTCCCCTTCCCTACAAACTCACCTTCCCCCTCACCTGGTATCTCACTGATCACCTCAGTGTCTCACTTCCTCCCCCTTCCCTTCACCTAGCTTCTCAGTTCACTTCCCCTCCCCTACCCACCCACCTTCCCTCTCACCTATCACCGGCCAGCCTGTACCCCTTCCCCTTTCCCCACCTTCTCATTTTGGTTTCTTCCCCCTCCCATTCCAGTTCTGATGAAGGGTCTTGTCACAAAACATTGGCTGTTTATTCATTTCCATAGCTGCTGCCTGGCCTGCTGAGTTACTCCAGCATTTTGTGTGTGTTGCTCAGGAATCGGTCTGCTTGGTAGAACTGGAAGAGGAAGTTACAAGAGTGAACAATCCCTGAACATTGCAGAAAGGAGAGTATTGTGTATTCAATATTTCAACAACATCTGAGTAATATTGTAAATATATTGTTCGATTAAGAAGTCTTTGTTGTTTACATAATTCATTACAGGTTATATGTAAAAGTACAAAAAAATGGCATACATCATTATCCCTCACTAAAGTGTAAAAAAAAACTAAATATGCTTCAGGTACCCTCCAGCTTCCCAAGTTTTTCGTTCAATTAGTTTTATGTTTTGGAATTACAAAACATAAAAGAGAGGATAGGTGAAAATGTGCCTGGTGATGGAATCTCTTTGGAGAACCGGAGAAACCAAATAAAAGGCTGGAGAAAAGTGCGGAGTGGGCAAGGGAGGGTGTCAGGGATTCCGGACTGTCAGGACGTCAGTAACATCATAAACACAAAAGATTCTGCAGACGCTGGAAATCCAGAGTAACTCACACAAAATGCTGAGGAACTCAGCAGGTCAGGCAGCATTTATGGAGGGGAATTAACAGTCAAAGTTTCAGACTGAGACCCCTCATCAGGATTGGAAAGAAAGGGGGCCAAATGAGAAGGTGGAGAGAGGTGGAAGAGTACAAGCTGACAGGTTCCTGCCTTCCAATCCTGATGAAGGGTCTTAGCCCACAACATCAACTGTTTATTCCTTCTATAGTTGCACAGTCACATTGAACAGGCTGATTTACCTGTTGTTGCAACAGCATTCTAGGTGTAGCTTAATGACAACAGGATGAGGAAACTGAGAGAGTCCCGGGGGTCATCTCTCTGAGAGAAAGAAGGATTAGGAAATGAAGACTTACATTTCCATGGCACATCTCAGGAAAGTTCCAAAGGTTTTGCACCTAATGAAGTGCAGTCACAGTTTTAATGCAGGAAATGTGTCAGCCATTTTGTGCACATCAAGCTCCACATATGTCCATGTGGTGAGATCTGTAGTTTATGGAGAGGATGATAAATACTGGCATAGAGCATGGAGTCAGGTGTGACGAAGGGCCTACAACCTGGAACTTAGCTCTGGTTCTCTTTCCACAGATAACTAACCTGCTGAATGTCTTTGTATTTTATCTCAGAATCTAACAACTGCAGGTTTTGATTTTCTATTATTGTTGAGAACTTCCAGTCCTGATGAAGGGTCTTGGCCTGCAAAGTCACCTGTTTATTCCCCTCCATAGATGCTCAGTCACTTCGGACAGATTGATTTAACTGATGTTACAATAATAGCAGGAAAACAGTAAAAGAAAATCGTAGGTGCTGCCCAGTCCACCACAGGTAGAGCCCTTCCCACCACTGAGTACATTTGCATGGAGCACTGTCATAGGAAAGCAGCATCCATCATTAAGGACCCCCATTGTGCTCTCTTCTCACTGCTGCCATCAGGAAGAAGGTACAGGAGCCTCAGGACTCACACCACCAGGTTCAGGAACAGTTATTACCCCTCAGCCATCAGGATCTTGAACCAAAGGGTTCTTGAGATTCACACACCCCACCACTGAACTGATTCCACAACCTATGGACTCACTTCTAAGGCCTCTTCATCTCATGTTCTTGATATTTACTGTTATTATTTTTTTTCTTTCTGTATTTGCAGTTTGTGGTCTCTTGCACATTGGTTGTTTGTCTGTCCTGTCAGGTGCGGTCTTTCACTGATTCGATTGTGTCTCTTGGATTTACTATGTATGCTCGTAAGCAAATGAATCTCAGGGTTGTATATGGTACTTTGATAATAAATTTACTTTGAACTTTGAACAGCATCCTGGGTGCTTCAGAGTGACAAAAGATGCAGGATACTAGGAGAGTCCCAGTGGGTCATCCACTGACAGAAAGAGGCATCAGGGAATGAAGATTCTCTTCAGAGTGCAACCGAGGAATTGGTTTATCAATAGACAATAGGTGCAGGAGTAGGTCATTTGGCCCTTCGAACCAGCACCGCCATTCACTGTGATCATGGCTGATCATCCACAATCAGTACCCCATTCCTGCCTTCTCCCCATATCCCTTGACTCCACTATCTTTAGATTAGATTAGATTATGAGAACACTCAGTCCTCGTTTATTGTTATTTAGAAATGCATACATGCATTAAGAAATGATACAATGTTTCTCTAGAGTGATATCACAGAAAAACAGGACAAACCAAAGACTAGCACTGACAGAACCACATAATTATAACATATAGTTACAGCAGTGCAAAACAATACCATAATTTGATAAAGAACAGACCATGGGCACGGTAAAAAAAAAAGTCTCAAGTCCTGATTGACTCCTGAGTCCCCGATAGCAGGCGGCAAAAGGGAGAAACTCCCTGCCATAAACCTCCAGGCACCGTCAACTTGCTGATGCGTTGGAAGCAGCCGACCACAGCCAACACTGAGTCCATCCATCCGAAAACTCCGAGCTTCCGACCAGCCCCTCCGATACAGCCTCCTGAGCGCCATCCTCTGCCGAGCGCCTTCGACCTAGCTCCGGCCGCCGAAACAAGCAAAGCCGAGGATTTCGGGGCCTTCTGCTCTGGAGATTCCGGTTACCACACAGTAGCAGCGGCAGCGAAGCGGGCATTTCAGAAGATTCTCCAGATGTTTCTCCGTACTCTTACGTCTGTCTCCATCAAATCAGAATTGGGCATGGTCCCCTACTTGACAGATTACAGATATCATTCACCGGAAATGCCGCGCGGGCTTTAAGAGCTCTATCTAACTCTTTCTTGAAAGCATCCAGAGAATTGGCCTCCATTGCCCTCTGAGGCAGAGCATTCCACAGATCCACAACTCTCTGCGTGAAAAAGTTTTTCCTCAACTCCATTCTAAATGGCCTACCCCTTATTCTTAAACTGTGGCCTCTGGTTCTAGATCCCCCTCCCCCCAACATCTGGAACATGTTTCCTGCCTCTAGCGTGTCTAATCTCTGAATAATCTTGTATGTTTCAATCAGATCCCCTCTCATCCTTCTACATTCCAGTGTACACAAGCCCAGTCGCTCCAATCTTTCAACATATGACAGTTCTGTCATCCCGGGAATTAACCTCGTGAACCTAAGCTGCATATGCTGCACTCCCTCAATAGCAAGAATGTCCTTCCTCAATCCTCAAATTTGGAGACCAAAACTGCACACAATACTCCAGGTGTGGTCTCACCAGGGCCCTGTACAACTGCAGAAGGATCTCTTTGCTCTTATACTCAATTCCCCTTGTTGTGAAGGCCAGCATGCCATTAGCTTTCTTCACTGTCGGCTGTTGCTGCATACTTACTTTCAGTGACTGATGAACAAGGACACCTAGATCTCATTGTACTTCCTCTTTTCCTAACTTGTCACCATTCAAAGTGAAAAGACAGGTCCTGGCTTATTCTGACAACTGCTGCTCCACAGTGAAGCACTTCATCAGCACTTCACTTGAGAGGCAGGACTTTGGGGTACAAGTTGAAAGCTACAGACACAGAGAGGACACCAGCTGGTGAATGTCTACTGGCACTGAGGCAGAGACAAACCACTCTGTGATTGTTATTGGTTGAACATCAAAGGAAGGAGAAGAGAAGACATCTGGAGATTAAAAAATAAAGCCAAGAGATGTCTGACAGAACGTCTGAGAGTTTGGCCTTGGGTGGAATGAAGGATTCCTTCATTCTGACAAGTATCAAATCCACAGATACTTTTAACTTGTCTGCGGACTTTAGAGTTAAGACGGACACACAAACAAGCAGGGAATGGAGAGGGGGGGATGTGCAGTTTAAATTGATTTCATAGATGTGGCTTTAGCCCCTTTCCCATGATGTTATATGTTGTAACAGGAAGCTGTGTGCAGAAGGCAGAGTGTTACACCACAGGGAGATGTCTTAATATGGGTGGGCCGAGTAATCAACAGAGTCCACTGAGGCAGCAGTATTGGCAAATATTCCGGTGAGAAGTGTTCCAAACATTATTCTTGGCATCAGAAAGCCCACGTCATCTCAGAAACCTTCAAAGGTCTGAGATAGAGCAAAGACAGCTGGGAAGATTTGGAAAGGCTTTCATGGTAGGGGTAGGCTAGATATGAAGCTTGTGCTGTGGGAGGAAGCCCAATATGTCCAATCTTCAATATTGTGATCCACTTTCCTACCATCACCATATTTCATTCCTCATGACAGAAAAGTCCCATTGAGTCTATGCCAGCTCTCAATGGACCCCTCGGTTAATAGTAGGGGTCCATGGTATAAAAAAAGGTTGGGAACCTCTGTCCTACAGTATTCACATCACTTGTATTCCATAAGATCAGAAAATATACAAGCAGAACTCAAGCACTGAGTCTGCTCCCTGACATAGGTCTCTGTAACCTACTGTCACTCACACACCAGTAATAGCCCACCTACTCCCCCAGTAGCTATATTCGCTGTGGATAATCTACAGTAAACAGGTAATATGAGGCCACAATGTCGTTGGGACGTGGGAGAAAACCAGAGACCACTGCCCAAGGAGAAACACAAGCGGTCACAGGGAGAACATACAAACTCCACACGGACAGCATATGAAGTCAGGATCAAACCCAGGTCAACTGGAGATGAGAGTCAAATCACCTACCTGCTACAGTGTCACTCATTTCATTTTCAAAAACCCATTAACTTCAGTCAGGGATAACCTCAGTGATGAAGTACCTACTGTGATTCAGTATTTACAACTCCCTATGTCTGTGAGAACTGCCTTACAGTTGATTCTTTTCTGACATATTCCTTTGAGGAAAGATCTGTGTGCCTGGCTAGGCCTTAAACATATTCGCTTATAGGAAATTCTCAGCCCTAAGAAAATGAAAAATACTCATTTAATTTATATTTCACAGTTTTGGGATATCTCTCAGTTTAAACACAGCCATATTTCCTCTGAATTGAGTTCCCTTTGTTAAGTGATGTGGCCTGATCACCAATGTTCACCCAGTCCAAGCATTGAATGATATGAGTGAGGAGCTGAAACATGTTAATACAGCAGGTTATTGTGGGCTGAGGGCCAAGGAAGCAAATGCAACAGGGAACTTGGGAGGGGTATAGGATGATTGGGAGAGCATCACAACAGAGGGTTGGCAGTGTTGTACAATGGACGATATTGCCTTGTGTTTGCTTGGTCCAACTCAGCCTCACATGATGTTGACTCTTGATTGAGCCAGCCGGAGGGAGCAAGAGGGAGTCGGGGGGGGAGGGGGAAATCAGGGTAGCCTCCATCATCTGCACAAGTATGGCCCATTTGCAGTTGTCCAATCCTGCACACGGAAGTTTGCCTGTCCAACCCAACACCCCACACACAACAAGCACAAAAGTACAGCAATCCTCTGTGACTGTAGGTTGGAGCAATGAGAAAATTAAATAACTCCTGTTCTATATTGTTCTATGTTCTACCTGTACAAAGTTCTACCCCCACAAGCTTAGTCTTCACTTTAATTCAGGGTGAAGCTTGGAGACTGGAGGTCTGTCCTGGGGTGGAGTACCTTCCGTGTGAGTGGGATGAAGGAAAGGGGCTTGTTTTGCTGTTGTTGTTTTCTTGGTTGTCATGTTCTGTTTTGTGTTGTGTTCAGTGTTGCGCTGTAGATCATGGTGGTCATGTTATGTTGGCACCAGAAAGTGTGGCGATTCTTGCAGACTGACCCCAGCACATCCCTGCGTTGTGTTGGCTATTAGATTAGATTAGATTAAACTTTATTGTCATTGTGCCGAGTACAGATACAAAGCCAATGAAATGCAGTTAGCACCTGACCAGAAATGCAAAGAATAGTGTTGTTTACAAAATAACTGTGAATAAAAAGTAAGTGCTACAGCACACAAATATAAAAGTACTGAGACAGTACAATATGGGTGCAACACTGCTTAGCGCTGTGATGTGAGGTTCAGCAGCGTCACAGCCTCAGGGAAGAAGCTCTTCCTGTGCCTGCTGGTGCGGGAGCGGAGGCTCCTGTAGCACCTACTGGATGGGAGGAGATTAAAAAGTCCATGGTTAGGGTGAGATGCATCCTTGATAATGCTTTTCGCCCTGCCCAGGCAGCATTTATGGTAGATGTTCTCAATGGTGGGCAATTGGATGCCGATAATCCGCTGGGCAGTTTTCACCACACGCTGGAGTGCTTTCCAGTCTGATACAGGACAATTACCATACCACACCAAGATGCAGTTGGTGAGTATGCTCTCAATGGTACAGCGGTAAAAGTCCGTCAGTATCCTGGGACAGAGGTGAGCTTTCTTCATGCTCTGCAGGAAATAAAGGCGCTGTTGCGCCTTTTTGACCAGGATGGAGGAATTCAGGGATCAGGTGAGATCCTCGGAAATGTGGACACCAAGGAATTTGAAGCTTGATACACGCTCTACTACAGCTTCGTTGAAGTAGATGGGGACGTGAGTGTGGCTCCTAGTATGCCTGAAGTCCACAATGATCTCCTTGGTCTTCTGGGTGTTAAGGGCCAGGTTGTTATCGGCACACCACGCAGTCAGGTGCTGAACCTCGTCCCTGTAGGCCGTCTAGTCATCCCCTCTGATCAGGCCAACCACCGTGGTGTCGTCTGCGAACTTGATGATGGATTAGAACCATGTACAGGAACACGGTCATAGGTGAAAAGGGAGTACAGAAGAGGGCTCAACACACAGCCTTGAGGCACGCTGGTGTTCAGGGCGAGAGTGGAGGAGGAGAGGTTGTCTAACTTAACTGATTGGGGTCTGTTAGTCAGAAAATCCAAGGTCGAATCTCAATGCAATTAACGCAAATGATGATTCTCAATGTATGTTTCAATGCAAATGTAATCAATAAATCTGAATGTAGGCATCTTCGCCAAGGCCTACAGTTACCATCTGGCCCCACATGTCCTTGATTACCTCATAAGGACAGTGAACAAACACCAACTGTGCCATTGGTAGGAGATCAAAGGGTCTGACCCAGTGGTAGAAATACGTGCACACTTTTATTATCGAGCTTTGCACTGCAGGCGTTTTACCTGCAGAGCAAACTAACGCCTGTGGATTCCTCTCATAAAGCTCACCAAATATTCCATCCATGTGTATCAGTTACTTTATAACATGAGTGGTGATCAAGTGGGAAACAGGGAATGGCTTGAAGTCCTGGAGCACCAGGTGCTGAAGGCAGATATGCAGCTGCAGTAAATGGAGCTGGGTAGAGAGCTGTGCTGCAGTTGCACAGAGCCTTACTTAAGAGCACAATGTGTAGAATTCTATTCGCCATCTCTCTGGGATGAGGCTGTCATTGTGGAGAGAGTTCATGAGCACATTCAGCAGACCAATTCTACCATCAGAGAGGAGATACAGGACCCTGAAAGCACACACTCTCTCTCTATGCTTCAGGCTCAGCTTCTTCCCTTCCACCATCAAATTTCCCAATGCACAATGAGTCCATGAGCACTACCCCGCTCTGTTTTCCTTTTATTTATTTATTGATCCGGAGGGGAACAGGTTCTTCTGTCCCTTTGACACCACACTGCAACCCTAGTTTAACCCTATCCTAATTACAGTACAATGTTGCCTCTCACTGTGGAAGGAGCAACATATGCCTCTCCCTTGTTAGCGCCTGTGGGATGTCAAAAATATTGGAGTGAACAGCTGGTTTTTGATGTACTGTAGAACATAGAAACATAGAAAATAGGTACAGGAGTAGGCCATTCAGCCCTTCGAGCCTGCACCACCATTCAGTATGACCGTGCTGATCATGGAACTCAGAACCCTGTATCTGCCTTCTCTCCATACCCACTGATCCCTTTAGCCACAAGGGCCATATCTATCTCCCTCTTAAATATAGCCAATGAACTGGCCTCAACTGTTTCCTGTGGCAGAGAATTCCACAGATTCACCACTCTTTGTGTGAAGAAGTTTTTCCTCATCTCGGTCCTAAAAGGCTTCCCCTTTATCCTCGAACTGTGACCCCTCGTTCCGGACTTCCCCAATATCGGGAACAATCTTCCTGCATCTAGCCTGTCCAATCCCTTTAGAATTTTATACGTTTCAATCAGATCCCCTCTCAATCTTCTAAATTCCAGAGAATATAAGCCTACTTGATCCAGTCTTTCATCATATGAAAGCCCTGCCATCCCAGGAATCAATCTGGTGAACCTTCTTTGTACTCCCTCTATGGCAAGAATGTCTTTCCTAAGATTAGGGGACCAAAACTGCACACAATACTCCAGGTGTGGTTTCACCAAGGCCTTGTACAACTGCAGTAGTACCTCCCTGCTCCTGTACTCGAATCCTCTTGCTATGAATGCCAGCATACCATTTACCTTTTTCATGGTCTCTCTTTGAGGACTTTGAATTTGCGGGTGGTGAGAATGCTGATGCTTAATGCTAGGATGAGTGAGGGACGGGGAGAGGGAGGGTTTCACACTGCTTGCACGTGGGAGGGGGAAGGGAGTTTTGGGGTTCTTACATTTTTTCTGTCATTCATTCTTTAGGATTTTTCTTCTGTTTCGAGGATGTCTGCAGAGAGTGAGAATTTCAGGTTGTATATCATGTACATTTTCTTATACTAAATGGAACTATTGAACTATTAAACAGACAATGACCAATTGGCATACACAGTACATCTTTGGACTGTGGGAAAATCCATGTGTTCCATGAGGAGAAATGTATAAACTTCTTACACAACATTGAACTTCAAACTCGGACTGCCCAAGCTGTAACAGTGTATTGCAAACCTTAGTGCCCTCCTGTGCCCTGCTTTAACTTATATACTTGTTACTGTAATTTATAGCGTTTCTATTATTATGTATTTCATGACATACGCTGGTGATATTAAACCAGAGACTCATTCCACTGAGATGCAGCACAGAGCGTCATAGGAAGTCATTCCTGCCTCTGGCCATCAAGCTTTACAACTCCTCCCTTGGAGGGTCAGACACCCTGAGCCAATAGGCTGGTCCTAGACTTATTTCATAATTTACTGGCATAATTTACATATTACTATTTAATTATTTATGGTTTTATTACTATTTATTATTTATGGTGCAACTGTAATGAAAACCAATTTCCCCCGGGATCAATAAAGTATGACTATGACTATGACTATGACTGTTATGATTCAGAGCTGACGTCACACCAGGCTAGGTCAATTAACCTTACACAGAGTTTAAAGGGTGAGGGGGAATGTTTATAGAAACCTATGACATTATCAGCTGGAAGGATGTTCCGGAAGAAGGTTCTTCTGCTAGAGTGGAGTTCTCTGCCATAGGCTGATCATTAATTATGTTCAAGGTTGCTGAGTAGGCATATGGAGAGTTGGCCTTCATTAATTGGGGCAATGAGTGCACGAGTCACAAGGCAATGTTGCGGTTCTGTAAAACTCCGTATTGTGTTCAGTTCTGGTTGCCTCATTACAGGAGGGCTTTAGAGAGGGTGCAGAGGAAATTTATCAGGGCAGATGAATGGACTCACCCCAAAATGTTGACTGTTTATTCATTTCCATAGATGCTGTCTGACCTGCTGGGTCCCTCCAGCATTTTGTGTGTTTTGTCCTGGATTTCCAGCATCTGCAGGATCTTGTGTTTACGGTTCACCAGGAAGCTGCCTGAAGTAGCGGGCATGTCGAATGAGAATAAGTGGAGTGAGATGGGGCATTTCTCTTTGGAGCAAAGGAGGATGAGTGGTGACTTGATAGAAGTGTACAAGATAATAAGAGGTATAGATCAAGTGGACAGCCAGAGCTTTTATCACAGGGCAGAAATGGCTAATACGTGGAGGCATAATTTTAAGTACAGGGAGGGATGTCAGAGGTAAGTTTTATGACACAAAGAGTGGTGGGTACATGAAATGCCCTGCCAGGGTTGGTGGTACAGACATTTAAAAAACTCTTAGACAGACACATGGATGATAGAAAAATGGAGGGTCATGTAGGAGGGAAGTATTAGATTGATCTTGGAGTAGTTTAAAAGGTCGGCATAACATCACGGGTCAAAGGACCCGTACTGTTATGTTCTATGTTAAAGAATTGTTCTTAGTATTAGAGAGGTCAAGGAATATGGGGGTGGGAATAATGGTGGAGCAAGTTCAAAGGACTATATGATACACTGCTGATTTTATTTGCTGTCTCCACACCAAACCCACATTCCCCTCTCTGCACAAAAAATTATGCACCAGTAAGTAATCAATGTTTGAAAACCTACCCGGAAAATATCAGCCAAAAAGAATAAAGGATTTCAACCATAGGGCTAGATTGAAAAATTTAGGAAGCACCTTAGAGAACAGAAGATCTTCTGGAGACATGAAGCACTATAAAATTGATATTTATTTATTTAGAGTTACAGCTTGGACTAGGCCCTTTAAGTCATGCATCCCAGCAAACCTCAAAAACCCTGACTTAACGCCAACCTAATCACGGGACAATTTACAATCATCAATTCACATATGAAGTACGTCTTTGGACCGTGGGAGGAAACCAGAAGATCCAGAGAAATCCCACACACTCCATGGGGAAAATGTACAGACTCCTTACAATTGACGTTGGAATTGAACTCCGAACTCTGATGCCCCAAGCTGCTATCACACTAACCACTACGTTATCGTGGTGCCCCAAAACCTTGTTATGACTTTTACTTCCTCTAATCTAGATAGTCAAGTTCAAACCTCTTCTCAGCACTCTGCCAGAGCCATCGCTAACCCCGGCGTGGCCAATCCAAGGAACTCACTTGTAAACTTAACTTTGCTGGATCAAATAACGACAGCACAAAAAGATCGTTACTTATCTTTTCACCCGTTTATTTCTTCGAGCTCAGCCGGCAAGTGAACTTGGACCCAACATCAGGGAGAGACTCTTTCTCATCTCCCCGGCGGTTCTACAAGTTCACTGCCCGATGTCAGAATTATCAGAAGTTATAAGGCCACCGATACAAAAGAACAATCAGTTTGATAACCATTCCAGCCAAGTCAATGGACTATTGATACAGAGAACAATCAGTTTGATAACTATTCTGGTCAAGTCAATGGACTATTGATACTAAAGTATAATCAATTTGTTAGACACTCCAGCCACCTTAAATAAAAAGGTAATATCCTATCTGGTTTGCTGGAGTCACAACTTAATTACAAAGCTAAGAACATCCGTCAAATTTATGCTTTAATTGAGAAAGGAATGTCCTGTCTAATTTCCATCAGGTACTGCTTTTTGTCAAAATCAAAAGGTGTGAAAAGCCCAGAGACATCTTATGTGGATCTGGGCGAACATTAACCCTTATCTTGCTCCAAAGAAGGCAGCTGTGAGACATTATTCAAACACACTGCAGTCATAGACATAGTCAGTACTGAATCCATTGTTTACAGGGATCTGAGAATCCCCCATTCCCTTAAACTTTATCACACTAACCCATCCAATTAGAAGTAGCGACGGGCTGTATGTACAAAGTACAGGGACTACAGTAGAGAAACAAGACCTTCTAGTCCATGCTGAACTCTTACTCTGTCTAGTCACATCTGATGAACCTGGACCATAGCCTTCTGTACCCCTCCCAGCAACGCACTTATCCAAACTTCTCTTAGGCGTTAAAAACAACTCGCACCCACCAATTTCACTGGCTGCTCATTCCACACTCTCACCACCCTCTGAGAGAAGTTGCTCCCCCTCATGTTCCCCTTAAACATTTCATCTTTGAGATTTAGAGGAAGTGGATAAGATTATGCCTGGTTTAGGTGTGTTAATTAGAGGTTTAATTAGTTAATTATTGGTGCCTGGCTCCAAAGCGATCTCTATGTGGGATCCTCCTGTGCACAGCTTTAGTTTCCACGTTTCCAATGTCACAACAGCAACTTCACTCTCTTGCTTCGGAAGCACCTCAGGGTGTTGAGGTGATGAAACTCAGAAAAGAAATGCATGCTTATTGTTTTTGTAGCTGGAAATTGTAATCTCCCTCTCCCCCTCCCCCTCCCTCCATTGATGAAGCCCAAAGGAACTGGAGCAAAACTCTCGTCTGACACTTTGAGGATTGATTCCTTTCCTGTGCCCTGTTTACACGAGCTGACTGTTTAATGGATTAACCCTCAGATAGGAATGCTCAAAAATAGATTGCCTTTCTGTAAGCGCCTCTGCAGTCTTCTCTTGATGGATGCAAATTATGTTCCTTGGACAAGGGCTATACACACTCAGTTAAGATTGTGAGTTAACACTGAGGAAATGGGGGGCAGATAAAGGGCAGGGCCCGAGACAAGAGGCAAGCAGGGTTGGGTTAGTGTTAGCAGGTCTTCACATAAATCCCAGGAAACCTGGAACTGTTATAGCCAAGTGTTCAGAAAAAAAAATCAATAGATTTTTTGTCAGGTGATGGTGTCTGTCGTGATTCACTTCATCCTAATGAAATAAGGTTACCATAGATAGCTCTTCTGTTTCTTTGTCACATGATGGGGCCGAACAGACTCATTCTACTCCCATCTATCAGGGTCAAAGGGCCGAATGGCCATCTGTTTAATGCTGTGAACTGATATAGCTGAACGATCTACCGTTCTAACACACAAAATGCTGGAGAAACTCAGCAGGTCAGGCAGCGTCTATGGAGGGAAGTGGACAGTCGATGTATCAGGCCGAGACCCTACAATACATCAGGACTGGCTCTTCCTGTGTGCACCATGAACAGAGGTCTAAAGGCCTTACTTTTCTTGTGTCACTCACGTTGGGCACCAACGCCTCCTCCTGTGTTCAGACACTGTCAGGAAAGTGTATAACTACCCCTCAAGGCGAGAAAATATCTTTCTTCTGATGCTTGTGATGCATTGAAAGCAAATGTGCTCAGGATTTCAGCTCTCAGAAACACAGTACTGACTCTACTAAAGCGCACACAATTTCAGAATCAGGATCAGGTTTAATATCACTGGCATATGTTGTGAAATTTGTTAACCTAGCAGCAGCAGTACAATGAAATGTAGAAAAAAACTGAATTACAGTAAGTATATACAGTATATGAATATTACATGGTTAAATTAAATTAGTAGGGCAAGAATAGAACTTTTTAAAAAAGTAGTGAGGTAGTGTTCATGGGTTCAATGTCTGTTTAGGAATCGGATGGCAGAGGGGAAGAAGCTGTTCCTGAATCGTTGAGTGTGTGCCTTCAGGCTTCTGTACCTCCTCCCTGATGGTAACAATGAGAAGAGGGCACGTCCTGGTAGGTTGGGGTCCTTAATGATGGACGCTGCTTTTCTGAGGAACCAGTCTTTGAAGATGTCTTACATACTATGGAGGCTGGTACCCATGATGGAGCTGTCTAATTTTACCACTCTGCAGTTTACTTCGATCCTGTGCAGTAGGGCCACCACAACACCCCCACCACCATCAAATGGTGATGCAGCCACTCAGACTGCTCTCCACAGTACATCTGTAAACGTTTTTGTGCATTTTAGGGATGAGCTAAATCTCCTCAAACTCCTAATGAAGTATAGCTGCTGTCTTGCCTTTTTATAGCTGTATCAGTACGTTGGGACCAGGTTTAGATCCTCAGAGCTAGTGACACACAAGAACTTGAAACTGCTTACTCTCTCCACTTCTGGTCCCTTTATGAGGATTGGTTTGTGTTTCCTCATCCTACCTTTTCTGAAGACCACAGACAGCTCTTTTATCTTATGAACGTTGAGTGCAAGGTTGTTGTTGCTGCGACACCACTCCACTAGTTGGCATATCTCACTCCTGTACGCCCTCTCGTCACCTTCTGAGATTCTACCAACAATGGTTGTATCATCAGAAAATTTATAGATGGTATTTGAGCTGTGCCTGGGCACTCAGTCATGAGTCTAGAGAGAGTAGAGCAGTGGGCTAAGCACACATTCCTGAGGTGTGCCAGTGTTGATCGTCAGCAAGGTGGAGATGTTACTACCAATCTGCACAAATTGTGATCTTCCAGTTGGGAAGCTGAGGCTCCAATCGCAGAGGGAAGTACAGAAGCCCAGGTCCTGTGGCTTTTCAACGAGAACTGTAGGAATGCTGCTGTTAAATGCTGAGCTATAGTCAATGAACAACACCCTGACCTAGGTGTTTGAATTGTCCAGGTGATCCAAGGCTGCGTGGAGAGCCAATGAGATCACATCTGTCATAGACCTGTTGTGGCGATAGACAAATTCCAGTGGGTCCACTGTGTCCTTGCTAAGACAGGAGTTGATTCTATCCACAACCCATGTGAAAACTAACACCGTTCCAGTACAGATGCAGCTGAGCCAGACACCTTTAGTGTGTCGGCGTCTGTTCAAATCTCGTGTTATCAGAGGGAAGCTCAGGCACTTAAATATACATGAGCCAGTAAGCATTTCAATGTTCAGTAAATAATAAAATTTGGTCAGTAATGATCCACAATGAAACACAGTAAAATTTAGACTACAGGTCAAGAGGACTAGAATATAAAAGCAAGGATGTATTGCTGAAACATTATAAAGCACTGGTAAGACCTCACCTGGAGTATTGAGAGCAGTTTTGGGCCTCTTATCTTGGAAAAGGATGTGCTGAAACTGGAGAGGACTCAAAGGAGTTTCACGAAAATGATTTCAGGATTGAATGGCTTGTCATATAAAGAGCGGTTTCACTAGAATTCAGACGAATAAGGGGTGACCTCATTGAAACATATCGAATGGTGAAAGGCCTTGATAGAGTGGATGTGGAGAGGATGTTTCCTATGGTGAGATAGTCTAAGACCGGAGGGCATAACTTCAGAATAGAGGGACGTCCTTTTAGAACAGGGATGAGGAGAATTTCTTTAGCCAGAGAGTGGTGAATCTGTGGAATTCTTTGCCACAGGCAGCTGTGGAGGCCAAGTCTTTATGTATATTTATGTTAGAGGTTGATAGATTCTTGATTGGCCAGGCCATGAAGGGATATGGGGAGAAGGCAGGAGATTGGCCTAAAAGGAATATTGGATCAGCTATGATGAAATGGTGGAGCAGATTTGATGGGCCAAATGGCCTAATTCTGCCCCTATATCTTGTGGTCATGGACATAAGAGCAGAATTAGGCCATTTGGTCCATCAAGTCTGCTCCACTGTTCCATCATGACTGATTTATTTTCCCTTTCAACCCCATTCTTGTGCCTTCTCCCCGTAATCTTTGATGTCCTAACTAACCAAGAATTTATCAACCATCTCTTTTAAATATACGCAATGACTTGGCCTCCACAGAAATCTGTGGCAATGAATTCCACAATTTCACCCTCTCTGACTAAAGAAATTCATCCTCATCTCTGTTCTAAATGGACTTCCCTATATTCTGAGGCTGTGTCCTCTAATCCTAAACTCACCCACTGTAGGAAACATCCTCTCTACATCCACTCAAACTAGACCTTTCAATATTTGATAGGTATCAGTGAGATCCACCCCTGCCCCCACGTTTCTAAACGCCAGCGGGTACAGGTCCAGAGTCATCAAACACTCCTCGAACAGCTCCTGGCAGTGCTGGCTGGAAGGGCAGAATGGCCTACTCCTGCACCTATTGTTTATTGTCATACGTTAACCCTTTCATTCCTGAATCATTCTTGTGAACCTCCTCCACACCATCTCCAAAGCCAGCACACCTTTTCTTTTAGATAAGGAGCCCAAAACTGCTCATAATAATCTGACATCCTTGTTTTTATATTCTAGTCCTCTCAAAATGAATACTATCACTGCATTTGTCTTCCTCACCACTGACTTAATCTGTAAATTAATCTTTACGGAGTCCTGCACAATGTCTCCCAAGTCCCTTTGCATCTCTGATTTCTGAATTCACTCCCCATTTCAAAAATAGTTTATGCTTTTATGCCTTCTAGCAATGTTCTTTTCCTGGATCTGTAAAGAGCAGTCCGTTCCTCTGGTGCGACAGCACATTAACTGCATCATCGCCTAATGTTGAATGGATGACTTGTGTGCAAGTAATAACTGGGGAAGATTTCAGATGAAGCAACTTCCCCATTGTGCTTATCCTGCAAGTCACTGATGCATTCCTACATAGGCAGAGTGCCAATGGGAGAGCAGCAGACTCTCAACAAATTAAGGCAAATAGCCATTAAATCAGACGTTTAATCAAAGTGCTTTAATCTTGAATAATTTATTTGTAGTCAGAAATTAAATGTTGACATAGACATCAATTGGGAATGCTGATGATCAGGAAGCTCTCCATCAGGACTCTTGGTACACAGAAAGCACCGTGCATGTTTTCTTCAAGCACTGCTGAGGTAAGAGATGACGTCAGACGCTGGACGATGGAGTCTTTAAGCTGTACAGCCGGGAACAGGCCCCTCATCCCCCTGTGCCTATTGTCCCACTTCCCTGCTTCAACATTTCCTCAGGCAGAATGCTCCAGGTTTGTTACGAGGAAGCAAATTCACAGGTTTGGCAAGTGAGACAGGGGACACTGATTACTAATAAGCATATTAACCATTTATTTGCGGACAAACAGTAAAACGTTTGATCGAACATTTAAACCACTCTAAGTTATACAAACTACAATACTAAACATTCAGTAACACTCAAACTCAACAGTGACCTCATTAAGACTCCCCGGGTTACACAATTACAAAACTAATCATTCAACAAGCAGATACTTAGCTAAGTGCGCGTGGGCCCTCCTGTACCTATGGCAAAATTTTCCAGTGGCTCTTCAGCACTGGTCACGTGAAAGTGAGTCCCTGGAGACAAAGGAAAGCCCTTCAGGTGCCCAAAACTGGACCCCGGTACTGTGGTGTATAAGATTCAAGATTCAAAAAACTTTATTGTCATTCTAATCATACATCAGCTCTGCAGGGCAGAATGAGACAGCATTTCTCAGGGACAGTGCAATCATAACATAACAAACTCAACACTAAATAATAAACATAACAATAAATAGTAAAACACAACAGCCACATGTCGGTTAAAAGACAACCAATGGGAAAGAGCTGTTCCATCCGTCAAACAGCTCAATTGATGACGGGCGCAGTTGACGCAGCTTTCAATGGACAAGTAAACTAATCCTTCACATTACAAGATTACAATTACAATTTCCCCTTCAGAACTCCTCTAAACCTCTCAACTTTCACCTCATAACACACACAAAATGCTGGAGGAACTCAGCAGGCCAGGCAGCATCTATGGAAAAGAGTGCAGTCCACGTATCGGGCCAAGACCTTTCAGCAGGATATCTCATACTTTCCTTTGTACATTCTCTCCATGACCATATGGGTTTCCCCCAGGTGAACCACTTTCCTCCCACATTCCAAAGATTTTCGGGTTCATAATTTAATTGGTCACATGGGTGTAATTGGGCAGCAGAATGTGTTAGGCTAGAAGGGCCTGTTATCGTACTCTATCTCTATCTTTTTGTTTCAGAGACTCCCAGTACGGGAAGATTTTTCAGTAGCCAAATCAAATCAGAAGCGAGAGAGGAGGCAACTCACAGGTCAGTGTGTGAGATTTAAAAAGGGGTGTTCACAGGCTTCCGGTGTTTTCTGGTGGTCCAATCAAATCAGGAGCAAGAGAGGAGACGACTGAAAGGTCAGTCACTGAGATTTAAAAAGGGGGTGTTCATGGGCTTTCAGTGTTTTGCAATGACCCAATCAAATCAGGAGCGAGAGAGGAGATGACCCAGAGGTCAGTGTGTGAGATTTAAAAGAGACTGTTCACAAGCTTTCAGTGTTTTCCAGTAGCCAAAGCAAATCAGGAGCGAGAGAGGAGATTACTCAAAGGTCAGTATGTAAGATTTAAAAGGGAGTATTCATGGGCTTTCAGAGTTTTTCAGTGCCCCAATCAAATTGTGAATCATTAGCAAAGTCAAATAAGAATGAGGCATGGACAAGCGAATCGGCCTTTGTTGGCGTGGAATAGTGTAGAGTGTAAAGGCTTTGGCTGATGATGATTTGGCGAGAACAGGCTTGGGTGAGGTAAGTATCTGGTGAGGTTCTTCTTCTTCGTTCTTCATTCTTTCTCTGTTAATGCACAGTTAGAGCAGTGAGAATGGCTCCAGGGGGTCCGTTGCATTCTTTGTGTGAGGTGTGGGAATTTTGGGAGACCTTCAACCTCCAGATAAGCACATCTACAGCACGCGCACAGAGCTGCTGCTCCTCAGAGAACATGTTAAGGAACTGGAGCTGCAGCTTTGGCTCACAGGGGAAACTGAGGAAGTGAAGATAGGAGCAACAGGAAGGTAGTCACCGCTAGGTTGTAGGAGGCAGGTAACTGAGTGACTGTCAGAAGAAGGAAAGTAAATGGGCAGCCGGTACAGAGTACTCCTGTGACCAGTGCACTCAATAATAAGTACACCATTTTGGATACTCTTGTCAGGGACGACCAACTGGGGGGAGCTACAGCCACCAGATCTCTAGCTCAGAAGACAAGGGGAGGGGGTAGAAGTGAACTGTAGTACTGATAAAGGACCCCATGGTTAGACCATAAGAACACAACAGCTAGGAGCAAAATTAGGCTATTCAGCCCATCGCGTCTGCTCCACAATTCCATCAGGGCTGATCCTTCCTCTGCCCATAAGAATTAGGCCATTCAGCCTATCACGTCTTTTCCATCATGGCTGATCCCAGATCACACTCAACCCCACACCTGCCTTCTCCCGATATCCTTTGATGCTCTGACCGATCAGGAAACGATCAAATTCTGCTTTAAGTAGACCCGCGGACTTGGCCTCCACTGTGGTCTGTGGCAGAGCATCCCACAGATTCATCACTCTTTGGCTAAAAAAAATTCCTCCTTAACTCTGTTCTGAAAGATTGTGCCTCAATTTTGAGGCTGTGCTCTCCAGTTCCGGACATCCCCACTCCATCCTATCTATATCCATCTCATCTAGTCCTTTCAACATTCGGTAGGTTTCAATGAGATCCCTCCACATTCTTCTGAATTCCAGTGAGTACAGACCCAAAAGCTGCCAAACGTTCCTCATATATTAACCACTTCATTCCTGGAATCATCCCTGTGAACCTCCTCTGGACTCTCTCTAATGACAACTCTTCCTTTTCCGGATAAGGGGCTCAAAACTGTTGACAATACTCCAAGTGCAGCCTGACTAGTGTTTTACAAAGCTTCAGCATTATCTCCTTGTTTTTATATTCTATTCCCCTTGAAATGAATTCCAACATTGCACTTGCCTTCTTTACCACAGACTCAACCTGTAAATTAACCTTCTGGGGTCTTGCATGAGGACTCCTAAGTCCCTTTGCACCTGTTTGAATTTTCTCCCCATTTAGAAAATAGTCTGCACTTTTGTTCCTTTTACCAAAATGCATTATCATGCATTTCCCAACACTGTATTCCATCTGCCACTTTTTTGCCCATTCTTCCAGTTTGCCTAAGTTCTGCTGCAATCGCATTGCTTCCTCAGCATAACCTAACCCTCCACCTATCTTCGTATCATCCACAAACTTTGCCACAAAGCCATCAGTTTTACTATCTAAATCACTGACAAACAATGTGAAAAGTAGCAGTCCCAATAACAACACCTGAGGAACATCACTAGTCTTTGGTAGCCAACCAGAAAAGGCTCCCTTTATTCCCACTCACTGCCTCCTGCCTGTCAGCCATTCCTCTATCCATGCCAGTATCTTTCCTGTAACACCATAGGATTTTATCTTGTTCAGCAGCCTCATGTAAGGCACCTTATCAAATACCTTCTGAAAATCTAAGTAAATGGCATCCACTTTGTCTACCCTGCTTGTTATTTCCTGGAAGAGTTCCAACAGATTTGTCAAGCAAGATGCACACAAAATGCTGGAGAAACTCAGCAGGCCAGGCAGCATCTCTGGAAAAAGTACAGTGGACATTACTTGCCCCTCGAATGGGACTAATCCTAACCTCACCATCAAACCCGCAGACAAGAGAGGTGCTGGAGTATTCCGGCATACTGACCTCTACCTTGCTGAGGCCCAGCGAAAACTCTCAGACACCTCCTCCTTACCTACCCCTCGAACAGGACCCCACTAAGAAACACCAGGCCATTGTCTCCCACACCATCGCCAACCTTACTGACTCTGGGAATCTCCCATGCATCGCCACCAACCTCATAGTTCCTGCACCCTGCAGCTCCCATCTCTACCTCCTACCCAAGACCCACAAGCCCGCTTGTCCAGGTAGACCCATTGTTTCAGCTTGTTCCTGCCCCACTGAACTCATATTGGTATACCTTGACTCTGTCTTATCCCCCCTGGTTTAGTCCCTTCCCACCTACATCCGCAACACCTCACACACTCTTGATTTTTTTCAAGGATCTCAAGTTCGCTGACCCCCATCATCTTATTCTTACTATGGACGTCCAGTCCCTATCCACCTCCATCCCTCACCAGGAAGGCCTCAAAGCTCTCCGTTTTTTTCTGGATACTGGACCCAATCATTTCCCCTCCACCACCACTCTCCTCTGCCTCACGGAACTTGTCCTCACTCTCAATAATTTCTCCGTTGACTCCTCCCACCTCCTTCAAACAAAAGGGGTAGCCATGGGCACTCGCATGGCTCCCAGCTATGCCTGTCTGTTTGTCGGCTACGTGGAACAGTCTATGTTGCACGCCTACACTGGTGACCGTCTCTCACTTTTCCTATGCTACATCGACGACTGCATTGGTGCTGCTTCCTGCACCCATGCTGATCTCATCAACTTCGTCTGCTTTGTCTCCAACTTCCACTCTGCCCACAAATTTACCTGCTCCATTTCCAACACCTCCCTCCCCTTCCTCGATCTCACTGTCTCTGTCTCCCGAGAAAGCTTATCCACCAATGTCAATTACAAACCCACGGACTCCCACAGATTTCTAGACTACACCTCGTCCCACTCTGCCACTTGTAAGAACATGATCCTCTTTTCTCAAATCCTCCATTACCGCCGCATCTGCTCTCAGGATGAGGCTTTTCATTTTAGAACGAAAGAGATTTCCTTTTTCAAAGAAAAGAGCTTTCCTTCCTCCACCATCAACACTCCCATCAACCGCATCTCTTCCATTTCACGCATGCCTGCTCTTACCCCATCCTCCCGCCACCCCAAAGGGTTCCTCTTGTCCTCACCTACCACTCCACCAGCCTCAGTGTCCAGCACATAATTCTCCGAAACTTCCGCCACCTCCAACAGGATCCCACCAGCAAGCACGTCCTTCCCTCTCCGCCACTTTCTGCTTTCCACAGGGATTGCTCCCTATGCGACTCCCTTGCCCATTCATCCCTTCCCACTGATCTCCCTCCTGGCACTTATTCTTGCAAGTGGAACAAGTGCTTCACCTGCCCCTACACCTCCTCCCTCACTACCATCCAAGTGAGGTAACACTTCACCTGTGAATCTGTTGGGGTCACTTACTGTGTTTGCTGCTCCCAGTGTGGCCTCCTGTACATCGGTGAGACCCGGTGTACATCGGGAGACAGTCTTGCTGAGCTCCGTCCACCAGAACAAGCGAAGTCTCCCAGTGGTCACCCATTTTAATTCCACTTCCCATTCCCATTCTGACACGTCCAACCAAGGCCTTCTCCACTGTCGTGATGAAACCACACTCAGGTTGGAGGAACAACACCTTACATTCCGTTTTGGTAGCCTCCAACCTGATGACATGAACATTGATTTCTCAAACTTCTGGTAATGACCCAAAACTATTCTCCCCCCCATTTTCCATCCCCTTTTCCCTCTCTCACCTCATCTCCTTGTCCACCCATCGCCTTCCTCTGATGCTCCTTCCCCCTTTTACTTTCTTCCATGGCCCATGGCCTTCAGTCTCTTTCACCAATCAGCTTCCCAGATCTTTACTTCATCCCTCCCCCTCCAGGTTTCACCTAGTTCCTGGTGGTTCACTCTCCCTTCCACCCACCTTTTAAATCTACTCTTCAGCTATTTTTCTCCAGTCCCACCTGAGGGCTTTGGCCTGAAACGTCGACTGTACTTTTTCCATAGATGCTGCCTGGCCTGCTGAGTTCCTCAAGCATTTTGTGTGTGTTGCTCGGTGTTCCAGCATCTGCAGATTTTTTCTTGTTTGTGATTTATCAGGCAAGATTTCCCCTGACAGAAGCCATGCTCACTTTGACTTATCAGTAGTCTCCAAGTACCCCAAAACCTCATCCTTAATAATAGACTCCAACACTTTCCCAACCACTGAGGTTAGGCTAACTGGTCGATAATTTCCTCTCTTTTGTCTTCCTCCCTTCTTAAAGGGTGGAGTGACATTTGCAATTTTCCAGTCCTCTGGGACCATGCTAGAATCAAGTGATTATTGAAAGATCATGACCAATGCATCCGTTATCTCTTCAGCAACCTCCTTCAGGACTCTTGGATGTAACCCATCTGGTCCAGGTGACTTATCCACCTTAAGACCTTTGTTTGCTAGCACTTTTTCCTTTGTACTAGCAATGGCACCAATTCCTGCTCCCTGACACTGACGGACCTCTGGCATATAGCTAGTGTCTTCCACAGTAAAGAATGAAACAAAGTACTTATTAGATTCATCTACCATTTCTTTGTCCCCCATTACTACCTCATCAGCATCATTTTCCAGTGGCACAATATCAACTCTCACCTGTCATTTTATTCTTTATATAACTGAAAAAAACTTTCAGTATCCTGCTTTATATTATCAGCTAATTTGCCCTCATATTTTATCTTTTCCCTTCATATAGCTTTTTTTAGTTGCCTTTTGTTGGATTTTAAAGCTTTCCCAATCATCCAACTTTTCACTCACTTTTGCCACCTTATATACCATTTCCATTGCTTTTATGCAGGCTTTAACTTCTCTTGTCAGCCATGGTTGCAAACACCTGCCATTTGAGAACAACTTCTTCCATGGGACATATCCCCTTGGAACTATTCCCAGAAACTTCAGCCACCTCTGTTCTGTCGTCATCCCCGCTAGCGTCCCCCTCCAATCTACCTGGGCAAGCTGCTCTCTCATGCCTCTGTAATTTCCTCTTTTCCATTGCAATACTGATACACGTGATTTGTGTTTCTCCCTCTCAAATTGCAGTATGAATTCAATCATATTATGATGACTGCCTCCTAAGAGACTCCTAACCTCACCATTTCCTCCTGGACACCAGACCGAACCAGTTTCCCTCCACCATATGGGCCACATATTTAGATTATGAGAACACTCAGTCCTCTTTTATTGTCATTTAGAAATGCATACTTGCATTAAGAAATGATACAATGTTCCTCCAGAGTGATATCACAAAAAAACAGGACAAACCAAAGACTAACACTGGCAGGACCACATAATTATAACATATAGTTACAGCAGTGCAAAGCAATACCATAATTTGATAAAGAACAGACCAGGGGCACAATTAAAAAAAGTCTCAAGTCCCAATCGACTCCCGAGTCCCTGATAGCAGACGGCAAAAGGGAGAAACTCCCTGCCATAAACCTCCAGGCATCGACAACTGCTGATGCCTTGGAAGCAGCCGACCACAGCCGACAGTGAGTCCATCCATCCGAAAACTTTGAGCCTCCGACCAGCCCCTCCGATACAGCCTCCCGAGCGCAATCCTCTGCCGGGCGCCTTCAATCTAACCCCGGCCGCCGAAACAAGCAAAACCGAGGATTTAGGGCCTTCTGCTCCAGACATTCCAGTTACCACACAGTAGCAGCGGCAGTGAAATGGGCATTTCAGAAGTTTCTCCAAATGTTCCTCCGTACTCTCACATCTGTCTCCGTCAAATCAGGATTGTGCACGGTCCCCTACTTGACAGATTACAGATATCATTCAATGGAGAGGCCGCGCACGCTGCGTCGCGCTGCCATCTTCTCCTCCTCCAACAGGAGATGGAAAAGAACAACGTTGCAATAATCATGGGGGATTTCAAACAGCGGGTAGATTGGGAAAATCAGGATGGTACTTGATCTAAAGAGAGTAAGCACGTAGAATGCCAATGTGATGGCTTTTTAGAGTAGCCATTCTGGGATTGGGTGTTGTGTAATAAACCATGTTCTCATTGGGATCCTGTCTCAGCCTGAAACATTGACACTTTATTCCTCTCCACAGATGCTGCCTGATCTGCTGAGTTCCTCCAGCATTTTGTGTGTGTTAACCACATGACCTTCTCATGTTTGAGACACCAGTATCACACAACTGGTTGAAACCATCCAATTTCCAAGCCTGTTCTACAAGGGGAAACTTAAGATGCAGCCAGGCACTAAACATTTGGTGTCATTAGAGGCTGACTACCTATATCAACAAGACGGCACCTGTCTACATGTTAATAAAAAGAATCTTAACATCGCTGTGAGTAGATGAAAGAAATTGTAATTGGGGTTTTAGTTCAGTGCCAGGGTAGCTGATTTGATCTATCTAAAATGTTCCTTTAAAGTAGCTTTCTAATAAATGAACAACTCCTTTGATTAAAATCCTGCCTGCATCGAGAGACCAGGATAATCAGAAAAAGTCATATAATAATGTGGAATAATTTTTCTTTTTAATTATCAGTGTTGTAATTGGAGCCAATATTTCCATTCACAACACTTCAAAAGCATTTATTTGAGTTCAGATAGAGCAGCAAAAGATTTGTCGACTGAATTTCACAAAAGAAAGACAGGAGTTTGGGAGAAAAGTACTTAAAATAACAGAACATACACCATCAGTCATAGGAGCAGAATTAGGCCATTCAGCCCATCAAGTCTGTTTGGCCATTCCATCATGGCTGATTTATTATTTCTAGAGATATAGAATAGAAGAGCAGGGATGTGATGTTGAGGCTCTATAAGGCACTCGTGAGACCACACTTGGAGTATTGTGTGCAGTTTTGGGCTCCTTATTTTAAAAAAGATATACTGACATCGGAGAGGGTTCAGAGAAGATTCATACAAATGATTTCAGGAATGAAAGAGTTACGGTATGAGGAACGTCTGGCAGCTCTTGGACTGGATTCCCTGGAGTTCAGGAGAATGAAGGGGGATCTCATAGAAGCATTCCGAATGTTAAAAGGCCTGAACAGATTAAATATGGCAAAGTTATTTTCCATAGTTGGGGAGTCCACGACAAGAGGGCATGACTTCAGGATTGAAGGACATCCATTTAGAACAGAGATGCGGAGAAATTTCTTAGTTGGAGGGTGGAATTTGTTGCCATGAGCAGCTGTGGAGGCCAAGTCATTGGATTCATTTAAGGCAGAGATAGGTAGGTTCTTGATTAACCAGGGCATCGAAAGGTACGGGGAGAAGGCAGGGAGTGGAGATGCCTGGAAGAATTGGATCAGCCCATGATTGAATGGAGGAGCAGACTCGATGGGCCGAATGGCCTACTTCTGCTCTATCTCATGGTCTTATTATCCCTCTCTGCCCCATTCTCCTGGTAACTTTTGACATCCTGACGAATTAAGAACCTATCCATCTTAAATATACACAAGGACTTGGCATCCACAGCTACCTGTGGCAATGAATCCCACAGATTCACCACCCTCTGTCTAAAGAAATTCCTCCTCATCCCTATTCTAAATGGACATCCTCATATTGTGAGGGTGTGGGCCTTGGCCCTGGACTACCTCACCTTAGGAAACATCCTCTACAGATTCACTCTATCTAAGCCTTTCAATACTCACTGGATCTCAGTGAGATCCCCTCCTCATTCTTCTCAATTCAAGTGAGTAAAGTTGCAAAGCCATCAAATGCTTCTCATATGTTAACTCTTTCATTCCCAGAATCATTCTCGTAAACATCCTCTGGACCCTCTCCCATGCCAGCACATCCTTTCTTAGATATGGGGCCCAAAACTGCACATACTGCTCCAAATGTGGTCTGACCAATGCCTATAGAAGCCTCAGCATCACATCCTTGCTTTTATGTTCTAGTCCTCTTGAAGAATAGAAAAAAGGAGGATTGATTGCAGGGAATGGACTCAAGGAAACATTCCACCAGGGACAGAGTGAGAAATTAGCATTTTTCATTGTCAGTAAAACTCAGCCCGTCTGAAGAGGCCAATGGCACTTGGTTCCCAGGATCGTGAGGGAAACCCAATGATTTCATCACCTCCCCAATCATAACCTCCAACAGTCACATCACAAACTCTAGTGAGCACCTGAGTTCTCCCTACACTTTAAGTACACTCCTTAATACATGCTGTGTCCTAATATCACCATTTGGGGTACAGTCAAATGTTACCTGAAGCACTTGTGAAACACCTTGGTAAAGTCTGCTGAAGTCAGAGCACTACTCCAATCTAAGTTGTTGTTGTATGATAGCCAAGTGGTATTTTACCACATGCTCACGGGTCTGTTGATGAAAACTAAGATGTGGACATCAAGCGCCTCATTGACTAGAATTAGTGTTATCTCCGATGAACAGCTTACTCTGACAACTTACTCGTTCTTCAATCACACTTTATTTACTGTACTTGTACACAAGGAGAACAGCCCAGCCCCATCAACAAACTGTCCTGAAGTTTGAACAAAGAAACACCATTTTTATATTGAATTGACTAGCGGTTATGTAGGTTGGCCAGTTGGTAGTCTTGTGTAATCATTCCTTACATGATCATTCACCAGTCACACTATGACAATTCAGTAATAATAGCCAATAGAATCTTCATGTTAAAGGCTAATAATACTTCAGAATTAGTAAAGTAACTGATGAATAGTATGTGTCACCCTAGAACCCTTCGTTTGTATTCTTATCTCATCTCAGTATGTCAAATGGCTCTGGTCCCCTGCTGTACAGAGGGAAGCGATGTTCTTCAAAGACCTTTCTTGCCTGGGTGGACAGCACAGTACCTTTAAATCATCTTTACTTAGACATTTACCTTAACCCTTGCCTTGTCATGACTTCCACACTATACCTTCACTAACATTAAAAATTAATACCAGACAAAGTTAAGCAACCAGACTCAAATCATATCACCTCCATTCCTGGAGGTCACCAACACATCCATATTTTCAACAAGTTATGTCTATTTCAACAATGCGGCTTTAAAGTGTCGCGAATGCAGATCAAATTTAGGATTGTTTAATCTGAAGCTCATAAGATGATAGGCTAAACCAGAGCAGGAGAAGACAAATGCCCCAGCAACCCTACAAAGTTGGGATCTTTCGTCCCAACTGTCCATTCACACCCCAGACCCTGAAAGGTCCGACCTAATCTGTCCCATCAGTAATAGGCAGCAAATGGAGCAGCTCTGAGCTGGGCCAACATTTTCTACCATCTGACAAGACAGGGTCTGATTAGGAACAGAAAACATGGATTTGTGTGTGGAAGGTCATGTTTGACAAATCTTATTGAATTTTTTGATGAGGTTACTAGGAAAGTTGACGAGGGTAAAGCGGTGGATGTTGTCTATATGGACTTCAGTAAGGCCTTTGACAAGGTTCCACATGGAAGGTTAGTTAGGAAGGTTCAATCGTTAGGCATTAATATCAAAGTAGTAAAATAGATTCAGCAGTGGCTGGATGGGAGATGCCAGAGAGTAGTGGTGGATAACTGTGTGTCACATTGGAGGACGGTGTGTAGCAGTGTGCCTCAGGGATCTGTACTGGGTCCAGTGTTGTTTGTCATATATATTAATGATCTGGATGATGGGGTGGAAATTGGATTAGTAAGTATACAGATGATACTAAGATAGGTGGCGTTGTGGATAATGAAGTAGGTTTTCAAAGCTTGCAGAGAGATTTAGGCCAGTTAGAAGAGTGGGCTGAAAGATGGCAGATGGAGTTTAATGCTGAAAAATGTGAGGTGTTACATTTTGGTAGGACTAATCAAAATAGGACATACATGGTAAATGGTAGGGCATTGAAGAATGCAGTAGAACAGAGGGATCTAGGAATAATGGTGCATAGTTCCCTGAAGGTGAAATCTCATGTGGATAGGGTGGTGAAGAAAGCTTTTGGTATGCTGGCCTTTACAAATCAGAGCATTGAGTATTGGAGCTGGGATGTAATGTTGAAATTGTATAAGGCATTGGTGAGGCCAAATTTCGAGTATTGTGTACAGTTCTGGTCACCGAATTATAGGAAGGATGTCAATAAAATTGAGAGAATACAGAGGAGGTTTACTAAAATGTTGCCCGGGTTTCAGAGAAAGTTACAGAGAAAGGTTGAACAAGTTAGGTATTTATTCTTTGGAGCGTAGAAGGTTGAGCAGGAACTTGATAGAGGTGTTTAAAATTATGAGGGGGATTGATAGAGTTGACGTGGATAGGCTTTTTCCATTGAGAGTAGGGGAGATTCAAACAAGAGGACATGAGTTGAGAGTTAAAGGGCAAAAGTTTAGGGGTAACATGAGGGGGAACTTCTTTACTCAAAGAGTGGTGGCTGTGTGGAACGAGCTTCCAGCAGAAGTGGTTGAGGCAGGTTCGATGTTGTCGTTTAAAGTTAAATTGGATAGATATATGGACAGGAAGGGAATGGAGGGTTATGGACCGAGTGCAGGTCGATGGGACTAGGTGAGAGTAGAAGTTCAGCACGGACTAGAAGGGCCGAGATGGCCTGTTTCCGTGCTGTAATTGTTATATGGTTATATGGTTATAAGACCAAATTCTATTTCTATTGTGAGGGATTACAAGGCTTGCTCTGTCGTTTATGGAATTTTATAGTGGGATTTAGCCACTTAACTTGAATCTGTGGGATTTAATGCTGCTGGATACTTATTCTTTAATAAATCTCCAAATCATTTCCCTCTTTGAAAGCAGAAAACATTTGAAGAGAAGTTCAAAGGAACCTTATTTCCTTTACCTGAACTGATTGCAGCAAGTCGAGATATGTCAGAGAGGCGTGAGCTAACGGGCTCATAAGGAGAGCTTTCGTACAAGTCATCACCTGAAAGGAATGAAGAGAGATAGAGTGATTAGATGCACCACCTCACTAAAGCACTTCAATTTTCTTCCAATGATCGATTTGGCTCTTGCTAAAGAAAAGTAAATTGACACTTTCAAATTACTTACTTTTCATGATTAGAATAAAAATAAACATAAGCTCCTTCCTCTATGCCCAAATGCACTTAAAGCAATTGCAGTGGGAAACATCCATATTCCTTGAAGATTTCCTTCACCGTTATTACTGAACCAGATTCCTAAGACTGGAGGTCACTGGCTCCACCATTCATGCTATGTTCACTTCTCATTACAACAAACTGTCTGGAGGTACCGAAGCCTTAGATCCCACACCACCAGGCTCTGGAACAGTTATTACCCCTCAACCATCAGGTCCCACACCACCAGGTTCAGGAACAGTTATTACCCTACAACCATCAGGGTCCCACACCACCAGGCTCTGGAACAGTTATTACCTCTCAACCATCAGGTCCCACACCACCAGGCTCTGGAACAGTTATTACCCCTCAACCATCAGGTCCCACACCACCAGGTTCAGGAACAGTTATTACCCCTCAACCATCAGGTCCCACACCACCAGGTTCAGGAACAGTTATTACCCCTCAAACTTCAGGTCCCACACCACCAGGTTCAGGAACAGTTATTACCCCTCAACCATCAGATCCCACACCACCAGGTTCAGGAACAGTTATTACCCCTCAACCATCAGATCCCACACCACCAGATTCAGGAACAGTTATTACCCCTCAACCATCAGATCCCACACCACCAGATTCAGGAACAGTTATTACCCCTCAACCATCAGATCCCACACCACCAGGCTCTGGAACAGTTATTACCCCTCAAACATCAGGTCCCACACCACCAGGTTCAGGAACAGTTATTATCCTCAACCGTCAGGTCCCACATCACCAGGTTGTCACAATGGCAGGGCATTGGGAGCAAGGGTGGACCCAAATGCAAGACACATCTTGTGAGGTTACTTAAATTTAGTTTATTGTTCGATACCAGGAGAGCAAGGCAGGAGCAGGAAATAGTGAACTGGACAAGGACTCAGGACTACAACTAGGCTGGGACCAAGGGTCTGGGCTTGGACTCGGAATCGGCTCCCAGAACTAGCAGAGACATGAAGAGGCTAGGGTATGGACTCCGAGCCAGAGACTGGGCAAGGACCCAGTACCTGGGTCTTGCCTCGTGCTCGGACCCCAGAACCAGGCAAGGACATGACATGGGCTAGGGAGAGGAGGAACATGGGAACACAGAGCCTCAGTCTCAGGGAGCAGGTACATGGAACCATGGACATACACAGAACACAGAGTCGGGACCCCTCCTTGGGTACAGGACATAGGGCCGGGACTCACACACAGAACAGAGAGCCGGGACCCTTCCTTGGGTACAGGACATAGGGCCGGGGCTCACACACAGAACAGAGAGCCGGGGCCCCTCCTTGGGTACAGGACATAGGGCCGGGACTCATGACCCTCCATGGGGCAACGGCAAGATGGCCTGACTTACCCCACGGAGGCAAGGACAAGACAAGACAGAACATGACCCCCCACGGGACAATGGCAAGACGGCCTGACCTACCCCACGGAGGCGAGGACAAGACAAGATAAGACCAACACGAATGAACACCAGACAGTACCTATCTAGCTCCAGTGATGGAACTAGACCGAAGTGCAGGCGGGGGCTGCAAACGAGGGCTGGAGGCGAGAGGGGCAGAGAAGGGATTCAGACAAGGCAGTAGGACAGGAATCACAGACTGCCAGGGCCAGGACTTGACTCAGAACTGGGAAGCTGCCAGGGACAGGACTCGACTTGGTGCTTGAATGCCGCCGGAGCCAGGACTTGACTTGGAGCCTCCAGGTAGTGGTGAGCTCTCGACTCGGCCCGGGAACAGTAGACAGCGGATCTTGATTCCCTCCGGCGGATTAACTGACGGACCCACCTCGGTGAGGAAACTTTGCAGGCTCGCTTTAGTGGGGTAACTTGACAGGGTTGCTCCGGTAAGGAAAGGCAAATTACTGGCACTCGCTTCGGGTGGAGACTAGGCTTGCTCCGGCCAGATGACATTGGCATGCCGTACCTTGGTGACTTTGCAGACGCACCCGAGCCGAACGGCTGAAAGCCGGAGACTATAAACTACCGGTTCAGCCAAGCGTTAATTGCCTCTAATCACCATAGCCGAGGGACACAAGGAAACGGAATCAACGGTCCGGATCGTAACATAAACAAGGTAAATTTAAAGGGACCCCGATCCGGACCATGACACAGGTTCAGGAACAGTTATTATCCTCAACCATCAGGTCCCACACCACCAGGTTCAAGAACAGTTATTACCCCTCAACCATCAGGTCCCACACCACCAGATTCACAAACAGTTATTACTCTATAACCATTAGGTCCCAAACCACCAGGTTCAGGAACAGTTATTATCCCTCAACCATCAGGTCCCACACCACCAGGTTCAAGAACAGTTATTACCCTTCAACCATCAGGTTCAGGAACAGTTATTACCCCTCAACAATCAGGCTCATGAACCAACGTGGTTAACTTCATACTCCTCAATACTGAACTAATTCCGTAACCTGAGTTCTGATCAAGGGTTTTGGCCCAAAACGTCAACTGTTTATTCTTTTCCTTAGATGCTGCCTGGCCTGCTGAGTTCCTCCAGCATTTTGTGTGTGCAGCTTAGATCTCCAGCATCTGCAGATTTTCTCTTGTTTGTGATTCCATAACCTACAAGCTCACTTTCAAGGACTCTTTATAACTCATGCTTTTAATATTATGATTTTTTATTTGCACTGTTTGTCTTCTTTTGCAAATTGGGTCTTTGTCAGTCTTTGCTTACATATATAACACACACAAAATGCTGGAGGAACTCAGCAGGCCAGGCAGCATCTATGGAAAAAAATGTACAGTTGACGTTTCAGGCCAGAACAGGACTGGAGAAAAAAAATCTACTGAGGAGTAGATGTAAAAGGTGGGGGGGGGGGAGGGGAAAGAGCGCCACCAGGTGATAGGTGAAACCTGGAGGGGGTGGATGAGGTAAAGAGCTGGGAAGTTGATTGGTGAAAGAGATAGAAGGACATGGAAGAAAGAAAAAAGGGGGAAAGAGCACCAGTGTGGTGGGCAAGGAGGTGAGGAGAGAGAAGGAAAAGGGAATGGGAAATGGAGAAGGAGGGGTGGAGGTTTGGGTTAGTACAATGCTTTACAGCACCAGTGATAGGCTCCAGCTCCCACCGCTCTCTGTAAGGAGTTTATATGAGTTTCCCACAGGTCCTCCAGTTCCCTTCCACATTCTAAATGGTTAGGCTTGTAAGTTGTGGGCATGCTATGTTGATGCCAGAAGCATAGCGACACTTGTAGGCTGCCCAACATAAATTTGAGGCTATGCTGGTTGTTCAAAAGATCAAAGTTCAAAGTAAATTTATTATCAAACTACACATATGCCATCCCATACAACCCTGAGATCCACTTACTGTGAGCATACACAATAAATCCAAGAAACGGAATAGAACGAATGAGAGACTGGGCACCCAACAGGATGGACAAACAGCCAACATGCAAAAGGCAACAAACCGCAAATAGAAAACAGAAAATAATAATAACAATAAATAAATAAACAATAAATAGAGAACATGAGATGATGAGTCCTTAAAATGAGTATATAGGTTGTGGAATCAGTTCAGTGTTGAGGCAAGTGAAGTTATCCCCTCTGGTTCAAGAGCCTGATGGCTGAGGGCTAATAACTGTTCCTGAACCTGGTGGTGAGAGTCCTGAGGCTCCTGTACCTTCTTCCTGATGGCGGCAACGAGAAGAGAGCATGGACAGGGTGTTGAGGGTCCTTGATGATGGATGTGGCTTCCCAGTGACAGCACACTGTGTAGATGTGCTCAATGGTGGTTTGGGTTTTACCCATCGTGGACCACAATCAATGCATTTCACTGTTTGTTTCAATGTTTTGATGTACACGTGACAAATAAAACTAACCTAAAGCCAATCTCATTCTGCAAAGGGCCACAGTCAGATTAGATGTTCAGGTGAAAAACTGAGCAGTGGAGTTTAAGATGGGAAGTATAAAAAGTGTAAAAGTGTAAAATACTGATTATAAAGACAGCAAATGGGTGAATTTCAGAGCGATTGAGATGTTCTAGTTCATGAATCGCAAAGAAGAGCAGCAGGTCCAAAAGAGATTAAGAAGGTAAATAGTACGATGGCCTTTATTGTGAAGGGTTGGGGTTTAAGAACAGGGAGGGTTTCTACAGTTGTACAGGGTTTTGGGGAGGCACAGGTTTGGTCACTCTAACTAAACAAAGGATACAGTACCATTGGAGGCAGTGCAAACCAACTTCTCCGAGCTCTGTCCTGATATGAGATGGTTGTTCTCAGGCTGGACAGTTTGGTTTTGCGTTCCTTGGAAATTAGAGGAATGAGAAATGTCCTTCTTCAAACATATAAAATACTCAGAGGCCTTGACAGGTTGGATTTCTCTAGTGGGAGAGTCACAAACAAGGGGACATGGCTTCAGAAGAAGCAGCTGGCCATTTGAAGCTTCGCCAAGAGGGCAGTAAACGTCTGGGTTTCCCTGCCCCAGTGGGTGCTGGAAGTCAGACCACTGCGTAGATTAAAGGTGGTAGATATATGTAAATAATTGAAATATTGAGGAATTGTGGTTCTGGGGAACGGACAAAGAAAGGGGACTAAGGGCCAGCCAAGCTTAGCCATTGTCAGTGAATGGTGGGGTAGGCTTGATGGGCTAAGTAGCCTACTTCTGCTCCTTGTCTATGTGTTCCTGTCAATGTGCAACTCCAGAGAGACAATAGCATAGGATTGAACCAAGGTCTTTGGATCTGTGAGGTGGCTTTCGAGTTTAAGGATTCACCCTTTAGCTTTCTAGTTTAATCTGTGAATGAGTTTTCTCAATAGGTTATATAGTTATATTGTTGGTTCCATCCTGAATCAGATCCTGAGGGGTATTCATTTGGAATATGACCATTCAGCCTGTATCATCATCATCATCATGTGCTATGTCGTACGATGTGGGCGATCATGGTCTTTCACCCATTCCTAATCTGCAAGGGATCGCTACCTGTGGGGAAGACCCCCTAAACGCTGCATTCCCATTCCTTTCTCTATTCATGACCATGATTGATCTCGGAATTTATTCTCCAAATGTGGTTTGCCATTGCCTTCTTCTGGGCGGCATTTTACAAGATGGGTGACACCAGCCATTATCATTACTCTTCAGAGATTATCTGCCTGGCATCAGTGGTCATATAACCAGGACTTGTGATATGCACCAGCTGCTCGTACGACCATCCACCACCTGCTCCCATGGCTTCATGTGACCCTGATCGGGCAGGGGTGGTGTTAAACAGGTGTTACACCTTGCCCAAGGGTGACCTGCAGGCTAGCAGAGGGAAAGAGTGCCTTACACCTCCTTTTATAGAGACATCTCTCCAACCCGGCACACAAAAGCTGTAATTTGAATGAAAATAAAAACGTCATTGCCCCAAACCTTTACACATATAGGCAGGAACTAGACTTGAACCCACTCTTGAAATTTAGAAAGAATATGAGGGGAACCTTTTCACTCAAAGGGTGGTGAAGGTGTAGTGGAACAAGCTGTCAGCAAAAGTGGTGGATACGGGTTCAATTTCAACATTTAAGAGAAGTTTGGGTAAGTACATGGATGGGAGGGGTATAGAGGGCTTTGGTCCAGGTGTGGGTCAATGAGACTAGGCAGAATAATAGTTCAGCATGTATTAGATGGGCTGAAGGGCAAGGTTCTGAGTTGTAATGCCCCATGACTCTAACAACTCACATATTTACGGCTAAAACAGGATTGCATGATTTGCCCCACCAATTCATCTGGTGAAGTGTAATATAGGAAACGTGATGTTGTACATTGGAGGTTACGAACATTTTAATAAAGAACAAAAAAAAACCAAAGGAATAAAAAAAGTTGTGGTTGTCTTCAACTCAAACTAGAGATAACAACACTACAGTAATAACAATTGACCTATAAACTAGTCTGATTTGAGTGGCAGAGTACCTGTTGCAGAAAAACTGGAAAGTTTCTAGA
Source organism: Mobula birostris (assembly GCF_030028105.1). NCBI lineage: Eukaryota > Metazoa > Chordata > Chondrichthyes > Myliobatiformes > Myliobatidae > Mobula > Mobula birostris. Next base: position 168,977,007 of record NC_092377.1, on the reverse strand, counting down.
AAATACAAAATCAGCTATACTACAACTACTGGAAATCTACTGAACAATTGTATGAATATAGGTAATTATTTAAAAATACAAGCAAGCATAAGAAAATTAAACCACAAAACAATAAAAATTTTACATCCTAGTCCTGCAGTCTATTCCCTCACCTGCACCACGAGTACAAATATGGTGTGCAGTACTCTGATACATTGATGTCGCGATTCATTTGCAAGTTATTATGTCATGTAAAGGATGTTCTGTTTGAGTTCCACTGCAGTCTGAACACCTGCTAACCGTAAATAAATGAAACTCACAGACACTATATAATATTTTACTTTGAACTTTAAAGGTAATGGCCCTGTTTTGAGTGAAATGTTCAGCTGAATGCTAATCGAAGTTCACCCAGTTGAGAAATTCAGTCGACTTTGTAAAACACCAGAAAAAAACAAAAAAAACTCAGCAAAAGATGTTGCATTGTTATAAAAACCCAACTGTGTCATAGAGCACTAAAGCACAGCAACAGGCACTTCAGGCCCTCTAGAACATACTATCTTGATCTTCTGCTGCCTCTACCACTTCCTCTAGCTGCTAACAGCATCTGACAATGCAACATTTTTTGCTGAAGGTGAACAGCTCGTTCCATCACCCTCTGAGTGAAAAAGATCCTCCTCAGGTTCTCTGTAAATATTTCACCTTTCACCCTAAACCTATAACCTCTAGTTCTAGTCTTGCCCAACCTAACAGGACAAAGTCTATATGCATTCACCCTGTCTATATCCCTCATGTTTGTGTATACCTCTGTAAGATACCCCTCATTCTCCTGCACATCAGGAAATAAAGTCCTATTGAACCTTTCCCTAAAACTCAGGTTAAGTCCTGGGAACATCCTTGTAATTTTTTTTTCTGTGCCCTTTCAAACTTATTGGTATTATATCTGTAGGTAAGTGACAAGACCTGCACACAATACTCTAACTTAGGCTTCACCAACATCATACACAACTTCGACATAACATCCCAACACCTGTACTCAATGCCCTGATTTATGAAGGCCAATATCCAAAAAGCTTTTGTTGTGGCCTTATGTACTTGTAATGCTGCTTTCAAGGAATTATGGATCTGTATTCCCGATTACTTTGCTTTGCAAACCTCAGAGCCCTACCGCTCACCTTGCAGGTCTTACCCCGGTTTGTCCTCCCAATGAATCCATGATACACTGATCTTCAAGAGGACCAATTTTGTATCTTGCTATCTTTTTGCTCTTAATATAGCTCTAGAAGCCCTTGGGATTCTCTTTCATCTTGTTTGCCAGAGCAACCTCAGTCCTGTTTTAGCCCTTCTGATTTCTGTCAAGTGTTCTCTTGCATTTCTCATATTCCTTTTGCTTTATCTTTAGAGATTCTGTTTTTAACCTCTTTAACCCTGTACCAGACATAAATTAACTGCTCCCGAAAATGACCTCGCAAATAATCAGTTGTATCAAAACCCTTCTTGGGCAACTGGGGATGAATAAACGCTCAATCATCTTAAGAGAAAAATATCTTAAGTAATAACTCTAAAGAAGATGATTTATACAGCATTAAGACTTCTTGCCTTGTAAAGTTCAGTTTAACTTGTTCTTGAGAAAACAGAGCACATTATTATGGCATTAGCGACGGGCCAATTGTTCGAAAAGAGTGAGAGCTCTGCGCAGGTCAGGGAGAAAAGTTTAAAAAAGGAGCATTTCACGGGGCTCTGTGCATTAGCAGCAGACCAATTGATACAAAGATAGAGAGGGGGAGAGAACTTTACACAGGTTGGGGAGCAGAATTTGAAAAAGGAGTGTCTCGTAGGGCTTGGTGCATTAGAATAGTGGGTATGACCGCGAGGCCAGTTTTCTGTACTGGGTGTCAGATGTGGGATATCCGGGAGTCTTCCAGCCCTTCTGTTGGCCACATCTGCGTCAGGTGCATCAAGCTGCAGATCCTTAGAGACCCAGTTAGGGAACTGGAGATGCAGTTCGATGACCTTCGGCTTGTTAGGGAGAGTGAGGAGGTGATAGACAGGAACTACAGGGAGGTAGTCACCCGGGGGCCACAGGAGACAGATAAGTGGGTGATCGTCAGGAGAGGGAAGGGAGGGTCTCAGGTGGTGGAGAGCACTCCTGTGGCTGTACCCCTTAACAATAAGTACTCCATTTTGAGTGCGTTGGGTGGGGGGGGCAACCTACCTGGGGGAAGCAACAGTGGCACTGAGTCTGGCCCTGTGGCTCAGAAGAGTAGGGAACGAAAGAGGAGGGTAGCGATAGTAGGTACTCTGTAGTTAGGAGGACAGATAGGTGATTCTGCAGATACAAAAAGGAAGCACGGATGGTAGTTTGCCTCCCAGGTGCCAGGGTTCGTGATGTTCCTGAGCACGTCCACAATATCCTGAAATGGGAGGGTGAGCAGCCACAGGCTCTGGCACATATTGGTACCAATGACATAGGCAGGAAAAGGGTGGAGGTCCTGAAAACAGACTACAGGGAGTTAGGAAGGAAGCTGAGAAGCAGGACCTCAAAGCTAGTAATCTTGAGATTACTGCCTGTGCCACGTGACAGTGAGTATAGGAACAAAATGAGGTGGTGAATAAATGCGTAGCTGAAAGATGTAGGGGGCAGGGATTCAGATTTCTGGATCATTGGGACCTCGTCTGGGGCAGGTGTGACCTGTATGGAAAGGATAGGTTGCACTTGAATTCGAGGGGAGCCAATATCCTGGCAGGGAGGTTTTCTAATGTGATTGGGGAGGGGTTAAACTAGATTTGCAGGGCGGTGGGAACCAAAGTGAAGAGGTAGAGGATGGGGAGGTTGGCACACAAGTAGAGACACCTTGTGGGCAGTTTGTGAGGAAGGACAGACAGATGTTACAGCAAAGATGCACTCAGCCTGATGGTTTGAGATGTGTCTATTTTAATGCAATGAGTATCATAAACAAGGTGGATGAACTTAGACTGTGGATCAATACATGGAACTATGACATTGTGGCCATTACAGAGACTTGGATGTCTCAGGAACAGGATGGCTGCTGAGTGTGCCAGGCTTCAGATGTTTCAAAAAGAACAGAAAGGGAGGTTATAGAGGTGCGGAGTGGCATTGCTAATTAGAGATAGTGTCACGGCTGCACAAAACAAGGAATACATGGAAGTATGATCTACTGAGTCAGTGTAGATGAAAATCAGAAACAGGAAAGGGGCAATAACTCTACCGGGTATTTTATATAGACCCCCCCCCCAATAGTAGAAGGATATCGAAGAGCAGATAGGGAGGCAGATTCTGGAATGGTGCAATAATTATAGGGTTGTTGTAAAGGGAGATTTTAACTTTCCTAATATTAATTTGCATCTCCTTAGAGCAAGAGGTTTAGATGGGATGGAGTTTGTTAGATGTGTTCAGGAAGTTTCCTGACACAATATGTAGATAAGCCAAATAGAGGAGAGGCTGTATTTAATCTGGTATTGGGAAATGAACCTGGTCAGGTGTCAGATCTCTCGGTGGGAGAACATTTTGGAGGTAGTGACCACAACTCTATCTCCTTCACCATAGTGCTGGAGAGGGATAGGAGCAGACAATTTGAGAAAACATTTAATTGGGGTAGGGGGAAATATAATGCTATTAGGTAGGAATGAGGGAGCATAAATTGAGTGCAGATGTTCTCGGGGAAATGCACGGCAGAAATGTGGCAAATGTTCAGGGAACATTTGCATGGCATTCTGCATAGGTATGTTTCATTGAGACAGGGAAAGGATGGTAGAGTTAAAGAACCATGGTGTACAAAGTACGTAGAAAATCTAGTTAAAAAGAAAAGAAAAATGTATGAAAAGTTAAAAAAACTAGGTACTGTTAGAGCTCTAGAAAGTTACAAGGTTGCTAGGAAGGAGCTTAAGAATGGAATTCGGAGAGACAGAAGGGGCCATGAGAAGGCCTTGGTGGGCAGGATTAAGGAAAACCCCAAGGCATTCACTCTACATGTAAGTGAAGATCAAGAGGATGAACCATGTGAGAATAGGACCAATCAGGTGCAATAGTGGAAATGTGTGCATAGAGTCGGAGAAGGTAGCGGAGGTACTTAATGAATACATTGCTTCAATATTCACCAGGGAAAAAGACCTTGGCAATTGTAGGGATGACTTACAGCAGACAAAAAAGCTTGAGCATACAGACATTAAGAAAGAGGATGAGCTGGAGCTTTTGAGAAGCATTAAGTTGGATAAGTCACCGGACCGGATGAGTTGTACCCCAGGCTACTGTGGGAAGCAAGGGAGGAGATTGCTGAGCCTCTGGCAATGATCTTTGCATCATCAATAGGGACGAGAGAAGTACTGGAGGATTAGAAGGTTGCAAATGTTGTTCCTTTGTTCAAGAAAGGGAGTAGAGATAACCCAAGAAATTACAGACCAGTGAGTCTGACTTCAGTGGTGGGCAGGTTGTTGGAGAAGATCCTGAGAGGCAGGATTTATGAGCATTTGGAGAGACATAATCTGATTAGGGATAATCAGCATGGCTTTGTCAAGGGCTGGTCATGCATTATGAGTTGATTGAATTCTTCGAAGAAGTAACAAAACACATTGACAAAGGTAGAGCAGTGGATGTAGTGTATATGGATTTTAGTAAGGCATTTGATAAGGTTCCCCATGCAAGGCTCGTTCAGAAAGTAAGAAGGCATGATCCAAGGAGACACTGTTTTGAGGATTCAGAATTGGCTTTCTCACAGAAGGCAAAGGGTGGTTGTAGATGATTCGTATTCTGCTTGGAGGTCAGTAACTAGTGGTGTTCTGCAGGGATCTGCTCTGGGACCCCTCCTCTTTCTGATTTTTATAAATGACCTGGATGAAGAAGTAGAAGGGTGAGTTAGTAAGTTTGCTGATGACACAAAGGTTGGGGGTGTTGTGTATAGGCTGGAGGGTTGTCAGAGGTTATAGCAGGATATCGATAGAATGCAGAACTGGGCTGAGAAGTGGCAGATGGATGTCAACCCAGATAAGTGTGAAGTGGTTCATTTTGGTAGATCCAATTTGAAGACAGAATATAATATAAACGGTAAGACTCTTGGCAGTGTGGAGGATCTGAGAGATTTTGGGTTCCATGTTGACAGGACTCTCAAAGCTGCTGTGCTGGTTGACAGTGTTGTTAAGAAGGCATATGGTGTGTTGGCATTCATCAACCATGGCATTGAGTTCAAGAGCCATGAGGTAATGTTACAGCTATATAAGACCTTGGTCAGACCTCACTTGGAGTACTGTGTTCAGTTCTGGTCACCTCACTACAGGAAGAATGTGGATACTATAGAGAGAGTGCATAGGAGATTTACAAGGATGTTGCCTAGATTGGAGGGTGTACCTTATGAGAATACGTTGAGTGAACTCGGCCTTTTCTCCTTGCAGCGACGGAGGATGAGAGGTGACCTGATAGAAGTGTATAAGATGATGAGGGGCATTGTGGATAGCCAGAGACTTTTTCCCAGGGCTGAAATGGCTAACACGAGGGGGTATAGTTTTAAGGTGCTTGGAAATAGGTACCGAGGGGATGTCAGGGGTAAGTTTTTCCACACAGAGAGTGATGGGTGCATGCAATGCACTGCCGGCGGTGGTGGTGATAGCGGATACAATAGAGTCTTTTAAGAGCCTCTTAGATAGGTACATGGAGCTTAGAAACATAGAGGGCTGTGCACTAGGCAAATTCTAGGCATTCTCTAGAGCAGGTTACATAGTTGGCAGAACATTGTGGGCCGAAGGGCCTGTAGTATGCTGTAAATTTCAACGTTCTATGATCTATTATGATTGTCACAAAGACATCTTCAAATTCTTCATGGGCAATACATAATAGATCTACCAATGAAACATTATAAACCTTGATGATATAACTTGAATTTTTTTAAAAAATCGATGATGTATGATTTAATTACTCAAATCCTCAATGGCCTTACAGATTTTATATCCTAATGCTTTCTCTCTTTAAAATCCAATATGTCGCAGCAAAGCAGAAATTTTGAGATAAAGCTGATGTCAACATTGCCAGAAATGTCAATACGAAAAACACTATCCTTTGTACACAAACAGATCTAGAGTGGAACAGACATAATCTACAAATCCTCCAAGCAGCACTAACAGACCAGTCTTTGTCAAAACAGCTTCATGACTTATATTCAATTTATTAAATACATTTGGAACAAAAATCTGGTTTCAGTACAGCCACAGCTAACTTACAATATAGAGTGAGGCTAATTGACTCTTCATTTTTATGCTGGTCAGGGGTAGTGACCATGAAAGACCATAAGGCCATACCACTCAGGAGCAGAATTAGGCCATACGGCCTAGCAAATATGCTCCGCCATTCCAACATAGCTGATTTATTAACCCTCTCAACCCTTTCTCGTGCCTCCTCCCCGTAACCTTTGATGATCGGACTAATCAAGAACCTACCAACCTCCACTTTAAATAGACACAATAACATTATTTGATTGCTTTATAGCCTCAGTCAGGAACGTACCTTCAGTGAAGACAATCTGCCATTGCTCCCCAGTCTGATGCAGACTCATTGCCTCGGTCGAGTACCGGAACCCGAGGACACACACTCAACAATTCAGGAGCAGCTTTTTGCCCTCCACCGTCAGATTTCTGAACCCATGAATGCTACATTGCTCAACACCTACAAAACGCTGGAGCAACTCAGCAGGTCAGGCAGCTTCTGTGGACAGGAATTATAAGTGCCACGCCATTACTTTCTATTTGAACTGTTCATTTACTTCTGTCATTTATAGGAAGTTTTTGTCTTTGCAATGTATTGTTGCCAAAAAACAACAAATTTCACCTCATATGTCAGTGATAATAAATCTGTTTCTGCTGGAGAAACTCAGCAGGTCAGGCAGCATTTATTTCAGACCAAAATCCTTCTTAGCCTGAAACATTGACTGTTTATTCCTCTCCACAGATGCTGCCTAACCTGCTGAGTTCCTCCAGCATTTTGTGTGTGCTGTTCTAGATTTCCAGCGTTTGCAGAATTCCTTGTGTTTAGTAGTTGTTAGGCGTGTTTCAGAAGACCCAGTTCTGCAGAACTAGATGTTTACATCAGGAGAAGTCTCGAAAACCACTTTGCAGAGATGTGACTAGATTTTAAGGAAAATCAAGTAAAGACCAATATTTTAGGAAGGGTGATTAAAAGCATGGATGACTGGGTGGTGGGGTGGAGATACGTCTCTACCAAAGGAGGTGCAAGGTGCTCCTTCCCTCTGCTAGTCTTCTGGTCACCCTTGGGTAAAGTGTAGCACCTGTTTAGCACCCTGCTGCCTCCCCCCCACGCCTTCTGATCAGGGTCATGTGAAGCCATGGAAGCTGTTGGCAGATGGTCGTACGAGCAGCTGGTGCATATCACAAGTCCTGGTTATGCGACCAGTGACGTCAGGCAGGCAATCTCTGAAGAGTATTGATAATGGCTGGAGTCACCCGTCTTGTAAAGACAATGCCCAGAAGAAGGCAATGGCAAACCACTTCTGCAGAAAAAAAGTTCCAAGAACAAACATGATCACGGAAAGACCATGATCGCCCAAGTCATACAACATGACACATAATGACTGAATGAACGAATAATTAAAAACTTAGCTGAAGAGGCTTGATAGAGGGTGTTAAACGAACAGGATGGAGAGTTGAAGGAAGATTAGGATGAAGCTGACCATTCGGTTGGTGAATGATTATATTCAGAGATAATATGGAACAGGAGAGAGACCTCAGAATTTGTAAGGCTGGAAGAAGAGATAAAACCCCAATGGACAGGATGGAGGGTGAGGAATGGTTGGTTCGGACAGTGTACAGAATATTGGTGGAGATTTCAGTAACAAATGGGAAGAAGCAGGGAGAGAAATGTTTGAGACAGATGAGTAATGTAACAGAGATAGACTCCATTCCAATCTCATTCACAGCAAACAAGAACCTGTCTGAGTCGAATTTCAAACACTGCTGTTGTCCAAATACTGGAAAGTTAATAATCTACTTTGGTGATTGAAGAGGCTCCCAATGGATTAGTGAGGTGTGCGGATGGGGAAATCAAACTAGAGAAAAAGTTTAAAAAATAATTTTACAGATCCTACTGCAAATGAAAGCTAGCCACTGATAATGAATTTTAACCATGGGAGACACACTGAGTCTGCACTGACGTCTCAGCCCATTTCTAGCGTCAGAGTTTCTGCAGACAGAGTAGGTGGAATCTCATTTGTTTTGGACACTTTCTGGTTTTCTTTCAGAAGATCCCTAGCATAAACACAAAAGATTGGCTCTGCAGATGCTGGAATCCAGATCATCCACCAAAATGCTGGAGGAACTCAGCAGGCCAGGCAGCATCTGTGGAGAGGAATAAACAGTCGACGTTTTGGGCTGAGACCCTACATCAGGACTTGAAAGGAAGGAGGCAGAAGCCAGAATAGGAAGGTGTGGGTGGAGAGAGAGGAATGATTCTGGCTCAGTGATCATGTAGAAAGTATGGTGACATGGCTGGAAGAGCAGTTGCCTCAGGGTGTCAGAGACCCAGGTCTGACCCTTGGAACAGAGTTTATAAGCTCTCCCTGTGACTACGAGGGTTTCCCTTGGACATACAGATCGGTGGGTTCATGCGAAGTGAGAGGCAGAATGGGGTGGATTTGATATGTTATGGTTATTATTCTATGTATTATATTCTATGAATATGCCCACAGAAAATGAAACTCAATGTTATATATGTAACTTTGATAGTAAAATTACTTTTGAACTTTCGATTGTGGGGAGAATCAGGAAAAGTATAAGGTTATTGTGACTAAGTGGTTTATGGTTAGTGGGTCTCAGTCAGCCTCCATGTTATACATCTTTCACTATGCCTGTCAGACTCACTGTTGTACAATAAATCATCATTAGTACAACTGTCCCTCCACACTGCTCATGTGTATTAACCAGTCTGGTATCCAACAACAAAGACGCATTTCCTCAGTACTATCTTGGTCTGGGAATCTACAACCAAGCAGCTCTTCCTCAGAACCACCCTGGGGTGTTAGTGAACTGCCTCTTGTGTTCACATACAAGAGCCTTACACTTCCCCAGTGTCTTCACCCACAATCAGACAGCATCTCCATTTCCTGACACCTACATCGGTACTGATAGTGGTTCAGTTATTGGACAAGTAACTCAGGAGCCTTTTCAATTGATCTGGAGATGTGAGTTCAGATCCCACAGCATCTGGGACATTCATTAAATAATGTGCATCTTAAGTAATCCTACACCTACCACAAGGTGGACAAGAGCAGGAGATGTATCAGAATCTCCCCTCCAAGTCACACACTTTCCTGACTTGGAAATCATAGAAACATAGAAAACCTACAGCACAATACAGGCCCTTTGGCCCACAAAATTGTGCCGAACATGCCCCTACCTTAGAAATTACTAGGCTTACCCATAGCCCTCTATCTTTCTAAGATAGTATGTTTCCATACTATCTTTCCATAATATGGCTTTATCCTCGTCAGTGAATCTAAGTGCTAGAACTGCCTCCCAAAAGGGTCACCATGGGGACTGCACCTTTTCAAGCAGCACATGACCACCTTCACAAGGGTATTCAGGGCTATAAACGCTGACCTCTCAGTGATATGCACATCCTCAAAGATGTATGAATGTCTATAAGTACCCGTCTCAGAAATGCCTTTCTAGTTAAGTTCATTTAGAAAGTTGTTTATTAACCTAGAATACATCGTTTATCAGGTACTGTCCCTTGTGTTAACGAGCCACACCTCCTCACGAAACTTTGAGTTAATTTATATCGTTACAGCTCTCCCTCTACACTGCCTCACGTGTAGACAGAACTGTGTCCTTGAGGCAGGAGTGCTGACACTCAGCCTCTAAGCACTGTTCCCTCTAAGCTGCACAGTAACTGAAATGCTCCCACGCACATAGCCTTCGTTGCCGCACCACTGGAATTTTCTTTTAAACAATGCTAATATAACTTAGAAATTAAGTTAATATAATTTTGAAATCAGTGTTAATATAATTGTGAAATACCATGTAATAAATAATGTTAATAAATATAATCCATAAATTTTCTAAATAATAAATATACCACAACCTTTGATATATTTATGTTGTGTTTCAAATTATAACACTGTTACAAATTGTAACAATAAACACAGAATGGAAGGTGGCAGCTCATTGTTAATGGACCACCAGCACATTGAGTGCCAACGCTGTAATATACATATTACAAAAAAAAAATGCATGAAAGTGCCACGCAGCTTTCAGGCCATATAAAAATGCTCAGAGCAATGTTTGGTCGATGCGGCTGTAAGTATAAAAGGAACCTTGCTGAAGTGTTAACAGAACAGAGGGCTTAAGGCAGGAGTGACTGACACTCAGCCACTGACCTGTCAGCTGAACATTTCCCACTAATCATTAACAAACTATGCCCAGTAGAATGCTGACTAATAATTTGCAGTGATTTGTAGTGCGCACTAAAGCTCTCCCGATACCAAAATAAACACAGCTTATCTGCATAATCTGATTATAATTGCAACAGAATCACCTACTTTGTCCATTACTGTCTAATTTGAATTCCCAAAGGTAATTAAAATTAACTTAATGGAACTCCTTCAATAAGCCAGTGAACGGTGCATCACTTCAAGCATCTCCCTCCACCGAACATAACTACTTTGGAATTGATCTAATGCTCCATTTGGTGTGGTGTTGAGAGATGTTGAGTTGTCCATGCTGCCTGAAAAGTGAAGCCCACTAGCTTTCTCTTCCAATCAACCATGGCAGCAACAATCTCCATCCCACACAAACTTGTGTGAGGTAAGGAGAGAGAAGCCAGCTGATCTTAAGCAAGTCTTTCTAAGGATATAGTTATGGACAAGGGTGGCAGAGTGGAGAAACAACTCTACTAAAGGGTTCCCATCGGGACAGCACTGAGGACCCCCCCACCACCACCCCCCTCAGGACAGCGCTGGGGTCCCCTGGTCAGGCCAGCACTGAGGACATAACCGTATCCTTAACAATTGACTCCAACATCTTCCCAACCACTGAGGTCAGGCTAACTGGTCTATATTTTCCTTTCTGCTGCCTTCCTCCTTTCTTAAAGAGTGGAGCAACATTTGCAATTTTCCAGGCCTCTGGTACCATGCCAGAGTCCAATGATTTTTGAAAGATCATTTCTAATGCTGCCACAATTAATTACATACAGGCCTCCAAACGGTGGCTGGGATGTGGACCACAAATGACAACAGGAAATAGAAAACGTGTGTCAAAAGGCAATGTTATGAAAGTCATGGAAGATTTCAAGATGCAGGTCGATTGGGAAAATCAGGTTGACAGAACCCAAGAGAGTGAATTTGTTGAATGTCTTCAAGATGGCTTTTTAAAGCAGTTTTTGTTGAGCCCATTAGGGGATCAGCTATACTGGATTGGGTGTTATGTAATAAACCAGAGGTGATTAGGGAGCTTAAGGTAAAAGAACCCTTAGGAGGCAGTGATCACAATATGATTGCGTTCACCTTGAAATCTGAAAGGGAGAAAGTAAAGTCTGATGTAACAGAATTTCCATGGGGTAAAGGAAATTACAGTGGTATGAGAGGGGAGTTGGCCAAAGTGAATTGGAAGGAGATGTTGACAGGAATGACAGCAGAGCAGCAATGATTTGAGTTTCTGGGAAAAATGAGGAAGGTGCAGGATAAAGTGTTACATTAACTGCCACACTGCCATGCCGCCCCATCCCGCTTGTGTGCCAAGGGAAATTCCAAAAGCCTAGAAATGCTGGAGTGGCTGAGTGAGGAGTAACACTTGACATTCTGATGGGAGCTCTTCTACAGAACCGGTTTCTGTCTCACACACTCTGTGCTCCACCACCTTTTTGGCATCACTGAGTTCCAGAGAGTCAATGCAGTAAACAATTAATTTAACATGCTACAGGGAGAACGTCCAAACTCCTTAAAGATAACAGCTGGAATTCGCTCCTAATCAGTGATCATCTGATGCAGTAAGGCAACGTGCCAACCGCTGCACAACCACGTAGCTCAGAAAGGATAGTAGACTTTGTTTCCTGATCAACATGGTGAACCAAAAAACATTTTGTTTGTGAACCCCCTCCCTTTCCTGTCATTGTTACCAACACAGTACAGTATTTCACTGCAGATTTATTTAGCTCTGGATAAAACGTAGGCGGTACAGCATCATAGCAGTCAGTGTAATGCTAGTACAGCATCCCTGATCAGAGTTCAATTTGAACTGCTGTCTGTGAAAGGTTTGTAAGCTCTCTACATGACCTTGTGGTTTTCCCAGAGGTGCTCCAGTTTCCTCCCACGTTCCAAAGACTGACCAGTCAGGGCAGTGAGATGCGGGCATGCTGCGTTCTGCCAGAAACATGGGGACTCTTGCAGGCTACCTGTAACCCCCCGCTCCCTCAGCATACCCCTGGGACTGTGTTGGTCAGTGTCACAAACAACACATTTCACTGTATGCCTCGATGTATAAGGGACAAATAAAAATAAGCCTAATCTGGATTTAAACTCCCCAGCTCTGGTTGTAGGATTGCTGAGTTACTCTTGTTCTTGCCCCTTCCTTTTCAGTCCTCATGAAGGATCTTTGCTCGAAATATATTCCCCTCCATAGATGCTGCCTGATCTGCTGAGTTCCTTCTGCATTTTGTGTCTGTTGCTCAGGAATTGGTGTAGGTGGTAGGAATGAAAGAGGAAGTTACAGAGTGAACAGTCCCTGAATATTACTGAAGGAGAGCATTATGTATCTAATATTTCCATTATATTTGAGTGTTATTATAAATATATTGTTTGATTAAGAAGTTTTTGTTGTTTACATAACTCATTAGGGTTACATGTAAAAGAACGTGAATGGCAGACATCATTACACCACCTTGTCATAAGTGCGCACCTCGCTAAAAGTAAAAAACTAAAGAGACTTGAGTTATCCTGGGGCTCCCAAGTTTTTTCTTTCAATTAAATTGCAGAAAATGGACAAAATTCATGGGTTTGTAAACAGTGTGTTCTGGGTGATAATAAATATATAAAAATGAAACAGAAATGGCTGGCTACAGCAGAAAGATAGATGCGTTCAATTGCACAACAGATAACTGGATGATGTATACTAAACAAATTGAACAGAATTTTGAAGATAATGAAGTAGCCAACAAAAAGAGACTATTAAGTGCAATAGGGGAAAAAGTATAGAAGTCTGACTACTCCAACCAAATCATCTGAAATTTTCTTTGCTGATATTGTGAAAGGAATACAGGAACATTTAGAACCAAAACTATTGTTGATTGCAGAATGCTTCAGGTGTCATGAATGGAATCAAAAGGAAGGAGATTTCATTTCAGCATATGTGGCTGAATTGAAGAAATTGTCCCAGCATTGGCAGTTCAGTGATGGGCTTAACAATGCACTGAGAGATCACTTAGTTTATGGAATTTTACAAGAAAGCATTCAAAAATGGCTCCCAACTGAAGCACATTTAAAGAGCTCAATCTATCAATGGAAATGGCAGCCAGAGATGCAATTGAGTTGCAGTCTGGAATGAAAGTGAGTGTGCACAACAAAGTGAATTGCACCATCTAAACATAAACCAGCCTGGTCGAACAATTGTGTTACTGCTGTGGCAGGAGCTTACATACACCAGACCAATGCAGGTTAAAATGCAAAACTTGCAGAAAATGCAACAAAGTAGGACACATGCAAAGAGCATGTTGAGCAGACAAAAATAAATACTTCTGGTAATTCCCTCCCCCTCCCTTCCCCTATCCCTATTTCACTCTGCCCCCTCCCCCAGCTGTCTACTACCTCCCACATGGTTCCGCGTCCTTCTACTACCCATTGTGCTTTCCCCTATTCCTTCTTCACCTTTCCTGCCTTTCCCCTCCCCCACCCCTTGAACTTTCCCCTTATTGGTTTTTCACCTGGAACCTACCAGCCTTCTCCTTCCCACCCTCCCCCACCTTCTTTATAGGGCCTCTGCCCCCTCCCCCTACAGTCCTGACGAAGGGTTCCGGCCCGAAACGTCGACCGATCTTTTCCACGGATGCTGCCCGACCTGCTGAGTTCCTCCAGCGTGTTGTGAGTGTTGCTTTGATCCCAGCATCTGCAGAGTATTTTGTGTAATAAATGTACTGTACAAGGAAGAGCAAAAGATAAAAAGTCAAGTTTCAGTTTCAAAAAGAGCACTAACGTGTATGCTGCTGATGAAAAATCTGGTAATGCTGCGAATGATACAGGACTGAGTAGCCTTCATATTCACAATGTGAAAACTAGCAAGCACGAGAAAATCTGCTGATGTTGGAAATCCAAAGCAACATACAAAAAATGCTGGAGGAAATCAGCAGGTCAGGCAGCATCTATGGAAAAGAGTAAACAGTCGACGTTTCGGGCCGAGACCCTTCATCAGGCCTCCTATAGACAATCAATATGGCTAAGCAGGGAGGAGTGTAATGTATTTAATATTTCAGATTATAAACATATTGTTTGATTAAGCTTTCTTTCTTGCTTACATAATTCATTACAGGTTATACAAGTATGTGAATGGCATGCATCATTATGTTACTATGTCACAAGTGCACACCTCACTAAAAGCTAAAAAAAATGTGGTCCAGTTATTCCCAGGCTCACAAGATTTTCTTTCAATAGTTTTATGTTTTGGAGTTACAAAACATATCAGAGAGGAGACATGAAAGTGTGTCTGGTGATGGAATCTCTTTGCAGAATTGGAGAAAGCAAATAAAAAGTTGTAGAAAAGTATGGAGTGAGCAAGGGGGGGGCGGTGGGGGGGCAGTATTCTGGAGTGTGAGGACATCAGTAACATCATAAACACAAGAGTTTTTAAGGATGCTGGAAATCCAGAGCAACACACACAAAATGCTGGAGGAACTCAGCAGGTCAGGCAGTACCTATAGGGAGGAATTAACTAGCAATGTTTTGGGCCAAGACCCTTCATCAAGACAGGAAAGGAAGAGGGCAGAAGCCAGAATATGAAGGTGGAGGGAGATGCCAGATTCCTGTCTTCCAGTCCTGATGAAGCGTCTCCGGTCTCAGGTCTCAGCTCTCAGCTCTCAATATAAACTGTTTATTCCCCTCCTTAAATCCTTTGGATTGCTGGTCTGGTTACATTTCCATGGTTACCAAGCCCATGAATAAACCCCAGCTTTCTGAACTGTATCATGAAATTTACAACCAGTCCCTGGCTGCTCATCCACCTTAGCAATTTGAACTTGGCCACACTTACCTCAGATAGTTTCTAATGACAGAAACAGAAACCATTCAGCCCATCGAGTGTATGCCAATACATCCACCTTTTTCTGGATAGCTTACTCTCTGCCATATGGCCATCATAACCCCCTCCCCTGTTCTCCTGTATATCGACATTCAGGGAAATTTACATTAGTCCATTCCATACCCGCACATCCATGAGGTAACGTACACAAAATACTGGAGGAGCTCAGCAGCTCGGGCAGCATATATGGAGAGGGATAAACAGCCGACACTTTGGGCAGAGACCCTTCGCTGGGAGAAAGCTGGAGCAGCTAGACCAAGCGCATAAGTCAGTCCCCACAGGACAGTGTCCAAGCTCAGCACTGAGCCAGGGCCCTCACACCAGCACTGCCTATGAAACCACCACTCACTCAGCCTCTGCTGTCTTTTCATTGAATTGTGGCATTAGTGAAAAAATACGATCTAAAATCTGAACATTGCTTCTGTTATCTGTAAATGTGATACTTAGAATTCTGGGCACATCCTTTATGATAGAACCATCCTTGTTGGCAGATCTATACCTGACCACATAGAACAGAATGATTAAGGGGAACTGACCGGAGAAATTTGAGCAAACCCTACAAATAAATTGTGCTGATTGAAGTTTAGATATTGGACACCACATCTGGGTTTTAACCCCTGTCAGGAAATCTCTCCCGTCCACTGTCATTCAGTATAAACATTTCCTCAAGTGATCTCAATAATGCTGCAATATTAAAAATTCAACTTCAGTCAGGTTTCATTCTCACTGGTCTGAAAAATTGTAGTTGGAATTAACTCACAGATTGTACTAATCACATTTCCCTAAATCCACATGGTCTGAAAGACCAACATGCAATCTACATTCAGCATCAGAATCAGAACTAGCTTTGTTATCATTGGGGAAAAGTATGGGGGGGGGCGGTCAGAGGAATTTTTTTTTACACAGAGTGGTGGGTGCATGGAACACACCGCCAGGGGTGCTGGTAGAGGCGGGTATGTCCCAAGAGGTGTCTTGGCCCAGAACGTCAACTATTCATTTCCATAGATGCTGCTTGACATTCTGAGCTCCTCCAGCATTTATTGTGTCTTACTTTGGATTTCCAGCATTTACAGAATCCCTGGTGTCCAAGATATATTATTTACTTTTATTTTTTAATTTAGAGACACGGAGCAGAACAGATCCAACCAGCCCAATGAGCCCCACTCCCCAGTAACCCACCTATGCAACCCGAGCCTAATCACAGGACAATTTACAATGATCAATTAACCTACCAAGCAGAATGCCTTTGGAATGTGGGAGGGAACTGGAGCACCCAGAGGAAACCCACACGGTCACGGAAAGAATGCACAAACTTCTTACAGACGACACCGGAATTGAATTCCAATGCCCTGAGCTGATACTGTCGTGCTAACCACTATGCAGATATTTAAGAGACTCTTCGATAGGCACATGGATTGTAGAAGGTGGAGGACTACGTAGTAGCAAAGAGTTAGTTTGATCTCAGAGTGGCCGGCACTGTGCTGTTGTGTTCAATTTTTTATGATCACTGTCTTATATGATGTGAACTTTAATGTTTAATTACATCAGTACAGTACAACTTACTATAAATTACAAAATAAATAAATAGTGGAAATAGAGGTCCTCGTTGTGATTCCCTAACACCACAAAATAACCGGCATGTGCCTGCTAGCTCTCCCCCCACCTCTGCTTTCCACAGGGATCGCATCGCTCCCTACGCAACTCCCTTGTCCATTCGTCCCCCCATCCCTTCACACCGATCTCCGTCCCAGCACTTATCCTTGTAAGCGGAACAAGTGCTACACATGCCCTTACACTTCCTCCCTCACCACCATTCAGGGCCCCAGACAGTCCTTCCAGGTGAGGCGACACTTCACCTGTGAGTCGGCTGGGGTGATATACTGCATCCGGTGCTCCCGATGTGGCCTTCCATATATATTGGCGAGACCCAATACAGGCTGGGAGACTGTTTCGCTGAACACCTACACTCTGTCCGCTAGAGAAAGCAGGATCTCCCAGTGGCCACACATTTTAATTCCACGTCCCATTCCCATTCTGATATGTCTATCCATGGCTTCCTCTACTGTAAAGATGAAGCCACACTCAGGTTGGAGGAACAACACTTAATATTCCGTCTGGGTAGCCTCCAACCTGGTGGCATGAACATTGACTTCCCTAACTTCCGTTAATGCCCCACCTCCCCTTCGTACCCCATCCCTTATTTATTTATTTATTTCCCCCTTTTTTTTTCTCTCTGTCTCTTTTTTCTCCCTCTGTCCCTCTCACTATAACTCATTGCCCATCCTCTGGGCTCCCCTCCCCTTTTCTTTCTCCCTAAGCCTCCCGTCTCATGATCCTCTCCCTTCTCCAGCATTGTATCCTTTTTGCCAATCACCTGTCCAGCTCTTGGCTCCATCTCTCCCCCTCCTATCTTCTCCTATCATTTCGGATCTCCCCCTCCCCCTGCCACTTTCAAATCTCTTACTCTCCCTTCTTTCAGTTAGTCCTGATGAAGGGTCTTGACCCGAAACGTCGACTGTACCTCTTTCTATAGATGCTGCCTGGCCTGCTGCATTCACCAGCATTTTGTGTGTGTGTGTGCATGTTGCCTGCGTGTGCCTGTTGGGTTTTGTGCATAAGGATTGGGGAATGGTCACTCTTAGCCCCAGAATCATTCCAGACTATCTACTGCTGAATCCTGCACCACCTTGACCCTGCAGTTCACCACAGCATGCGGGGGCCACCCAAACCCTATACTCAACCGAAGCAACACACATAAATTGCTGGAGGAACCTAACAAGTCAGGGAGAATTTATGGAGGTGTCAAAGCATTGAAGGTCAGTGAGAGAGGTGGGGAAAAACATTTTGTCCTGATTTTCGGCTGGTTCAAAGGAACATCTACTGGCTGATGTAGGTGGAATTTCACTTGCGTAGTTACAAATTTTCTTTCACAAGATTCAGTATAGTTACAGCAAATCCCACTAATTACCCATTTGTTTCTGCAGTCATTTCAAAAATAGAATTCTTATTCTATTATGATCATTTTTTCGGCCTGTAGTTTAATGTTTCAGCTTGGCTAATTGCAATGTGTTCATAAAACCCAGGAGGAGAAGGAGGAGAAGATGGTGGCACAACAGCAGTGCGTGCAGCCTCTCCGGTGAATGATATCTGTAATCTGTCAAGTAGGGTACCATGCACAATTCTGATTTGATGGAGACGGATGTGAGAGTACGGAGGAACATCTGGAAAACTTCTGAAATGCCCGCTTCACTGCCACTGCTACTGTGTGGTAACCAGAATCTCCAGAGCAGAAGGCCCCGAATCCTTGGCTTTGCTTGTTTCAGCGGCCGGGACTAGGTCGAAGGCGCTCAATAGAGGATAGTGCTCGGGAGGCTGTATCAGAGGGGCTGGTCAGAGGCTCGAAGTTTTGGAACGGACGGACTCAGTGTCGGCTGTGGTCGGCTGCTTCCAAGGCATCGGCAAGTTATCGGTGCCTGGAAGTTTATGGCAGGGAGTTTCTCCCTTTTGCCGCTTGCTATCGGGGACTCGGGAGTCGATCGACTCGGGACTTTGAGACTTCTTTTTTTACCGTGCCCATGGTTTGTTCTTCATCAAATTGTGGTATTGCTTTGCACTGCTGTAACTATATGTTATAATTATGTGATTCTGTCAGTGTTAGTCTTTGGTTTATCCTGTTTTCTGTGATATCACGCCGGAGAAACATTGCATCATTTCTTAATGCATGTATGCATTTCTAAATAACAATAAAAGAGGACTGAGTGTTCTCATAATCTAATAACAAACCCAAAATCCATATTACGTTAAACTGCAATAATCTTCAAAGCTTTAAGAAATTTCCTGTATCTAATAAAGTGGTCACTAAGTGCTGTGGTATTCATGATCATCACTGTTGTAACACGTGGTTAATAGAGTTACTGACACCTTCCTGTCAGCTTGAACCAGTCTGGCCATTCTCCTCTGACCTCTCTCATTAACAAGGCATTTTCACCCACAGAACTGCCACTCACTGGATTTTTTGCACTATTCTCTGTAAACTCTAGAGACTGTTGTGTGTGAAAATCCCAGGGGATCAGCAATTTCTGAGATACTCAAATCACCCCATCTGGCACCAAAAATCATTACATGGTGAAAGTCACTTAAATCACATTTCTTCCCCACTCTGAAGTTTGGTCTTGACTATGTCTGCATGCTTTTATGCATTGAGCTGCTGCCACATGTTCAGCTCATTGGATATTTGCATAACTCAGCGGTTGTACAGGTGTACCGAATAAGGTGACTACTGAGTGTAGCTGGTTTAAAAATTGATGGAAGTTAACGAAAATTATTTATAGCTCCCTAATTATATTTCAGCCCAGGATAATAATTGTTGTTTAGGAAACAAAATAGCCTCTAATGTCTCTTTTGCATCAGGTTTTGAGAAGAATTGTGTTGTGTATTTAATGTTTCAGTAATATTTGAGTAGTATTATAAATATATTGTTTGGTTAAGCATTCATTGTTGTTTACATAATTCAATATGGGTTATATGTAAAACTATGTGAATGACATACATCATTACATCACCACATCATAAGTACTCGCCTCACTACAAGTAAAAACGAAGAGTACACATTTGTCCCAGTCTCACCTTGTTTTGAAGTTACAGAACATAACAGTTGGGAGATGGATTGGACTTCAAGGTCCCAGTACCAGTACCAGTACCAGCAGCAGTGACATACTGACACACAGAGAACTGGCAAACTTCCCAGTTCAGGTTCTGAGGGCCCCAGGGAGGAATCCTTTTTCTGTCTGGCACAGACAAACCTTCCAGAACAATCACAGAACCGCACTGATGGGCTGGAGATTGTCCAGATGGGAGGCTGAACAACAGAAAATGAGGCCCCTTATTAGAAAAAGAAAAAGAATGGAACTTTTTTGAAGAAGAACTTGCCTGATGTTGGTTTTATGACATCAGTTCAATATTCATTTACCTGATGCTGTCTCATTGCAATTCCAGTCACCCCCTCCAATATGTATCAGCCCTCCCCCCTCCATTACCTCACTCCTCCAATAATTCCTGCCTCACTTGGATTTCCATAATTCTCAACATTCTTACACACACCATTGCTGCCTCACCCAAACCCATTCTCCTCTTTACCCTGTCCCCAACTCTTCCTCCTCATCTCCCATCACCATCCTACTATCCTCTAAACTCCAACAACACCTTCCACCATTCCATTATACCCTAAATCCCAACATCTCCTCCAACGGCCTCTCACCATCCAACTTTTCTCCAAATCCCAACATCGCTTTCCACAGCGTCCCACCATCCCCTAAATCCCAACATCTCCTCCGATGGCCTCTCACCATCCAACTTTTCTCCAAATCCCAACATCGTTTTCCACAGCGTCCCACCATCCCCTAAATCCCAACATCTCCTCTGATGGCCTCTCACCATCCAACTTTTCTCCAAATCCCAACATCACTTTCCACAGCGTCCCATCATCCCCTAAGTCACAACATCTCCTCTGATGGCCTCTCACCATCCAAATTTTCTCTAAATCCCACCTTTGCTTCCCACAGCATCCCACCATCTCTTAAACCCCAATAGCACCTTCCACCATCCCACTATCCCCTAAATCCCAACATTGCTTCTGGTGGCCTCCCACAATTTGAATTTTCTCTAAATTCACAGCATTCCACTAACCCCTAAGTCCTAACATTCCCTCCTTCCATCCCCTAAGTTCTAACATCACTTCCCACCATCTCTGAAATCCCAACATTGCCTCCCACCATCCTGTACCCAATCTCACATTACCCCTTTCAGTCTCCTTCCCCATTTCCCATTGCCCTTTAATCTCATTACCCCCGAATTGAATTCCCATCTTTTCACAACTCATCCAACAGCAATCTCCACCTCCTCGTTTTACCCACCCCTCCCTAAACCCATACCACATCCCCGTTCTTCCCATCACCGCTTTCCCATTGCTCCTGTGAATCGCATGACAGCTCCCAACCCCCAACACCCGCTCCAGTTCTGATCCCCAGCCTTACAGCCTCCAATCATTTACCCCTTGACCAATTGGAAGTCCATAAGATACAGGAGCAAAATAAGGCCATTTGGCCCATCGAGTCTGCTCCGCCATTCCACTAAGGCTGATTTATTATCCCTCTCAACCCCATTCTCCTGCCTTCTCCCTGTAATCAAGAACCTATCAACTTCCGCTTTAAATATACCCAGTGACTTCACCTCCACAGCCATCTGTGGCAATGAAGTTTCACCAGCTTCTGGCTAAAGAAATTCCTCATCATCTCTGTTCTAAATTGGTCCTCTGGTCCACGACTCACCCACCACAGGAAACATCCTTTTCACATCTATTTGAATTAGGCTTTTCAACATTCAAAAAGTTTCAATGAGATCCACCCCACCACCCCATTCTTCTGAACTCCAGTGAGTACAAGTGAGTCCTGTTTGACTCACCCAAGCCAGACCCTTTCTGCCATAAGGGACCCTCATCACAAGTGCAAGAAGCAGCTCGACCATCACCATGTATCTCTTCTTGACCACATTAGTCACTTTTTCCAAGGGAGTGAACAAGCACCTTGTATAGTCACAGTTCATCATGTACAACCCATAGGTTGGTAGACGACTTCACAACACCAATATCCATGACCCTCAAACATCTAGCCACCTCAATCTCATTCCACTAACTATGTTCTGTTTGGGTCCTGAAATTACCTGAACTTTTAAAAATTAGCTTTATTTCTTATACGTTCATCGAAACATAGAGTGAAATGTGTTGTTTTGTGTCAATGACCCAACACAGTCCAAGAATGTACCGGGGGCAGCCCATAAGTGTCACCATGCTTCTGGTGCCAACATAACATGCCCACAACCCACTAACCCTAATCTGTATGCCTTTGGAATGTGCGAGGAAACTGGAGCACCCAGAGAAAACCTGTGCTGTCACGGGGAGGAGGTACAAACCCCATTCAACCCTGATCACTGGCGCTGTAAAGCATTACAGTAGTCAATACACCCCACTTGTGCAAAAAGAAAATTCCAAACGCCTGGAAATGCTGCAGTGGCTGAGTGAGGAGCAACACTTGAAATTCTGATGTGAGCTCTTGGAAGAACTGGTTTCCATCTCATACATGGTTGTTATATCTCCCAGACAGTCTGTGTTCCTCCACCATTTCTGAATTGGTGATGAGTTCCAGAAACTCACTACATTAAACAATTAAGTTAAGATGCTGAAATAATCAGTTTTCCCATTCAACATTAATATATGCAAGTCTGTTCTGATATTTTGCAGATTAATATGACATTGTAATGGATGGAATACTAACAAATATATTTAATGAGCTACATGGTGACTTGCACAACATTTCATTCACTTCTTTTTACAGTAAATTTATTCTCAATAGGTACATTTAATGTCAGAGCAATGTATACAACCTCCAGAGTCTCCAACCCTGATCAGGGGAACCTATACTGAAAGTAGACTCAGGTCACTAAGAATGTCCTTGCTTTTATTATTCAACCCATATCCCTCAAATCCTGCTCACGTCCCTCACCCCCATATACAACTCCCAACCTCTGTCTTATCCAGTTCCCGACTCTCCCCAACATCCCTCAAACCCACTTCTCCAAAACCTTCCCCACCCTCCCCACATCTCTCACCTCCACCTGTCCAAAACCAACTCCCCAACCTCCCCTACATCCCTCACCCCACCTCAACAAAACCAACTCCCCACCCTCCCTCACATCCCTCACCCCCACCTCAACAAAACCAACTCCCCACCCTTCCCCACATCCCTCACCCCCACCTCAACAACACTAACATCCCACCCTCCCCCACATCCCTCACCCCCACCTCAACAACACCAACTCCCCACCCTCCCCCATATCCCTCACCCCCACCTGTCCAAAACCCTCCCCACCCTCCTCACATCCCTCACCCCCACCTCAACAAAACCAACACCCCACCCTCCCCCACATCCCTCACCCCCACCTCAACAAAGCCAACTCCCCACCCTCCCCCACATCCCTCACCCCCACCTCAACAAAACCAACACCCCACCCTCCCCCACATCCCTCACCCCCACCTCAACAACACCAACTCCCCACCCTCCCCCACATCCCTCACCCCCACCTCAACAAAACCAACTCCCCACCTTCCCCCACATCCCTCACCCCCACCTCAACAACACCAACTCAACACCCTCCCCCACATCCCTCACCCCACCAGTCCAAAACCCTCCCCACCCTCCCCACATCCCTCACCCCCACCTCAACAAAACCAACTCCCCACCCTCCCCCACAACCCTCACTCCCACCTCAACAAAACAACACCCCACCCTCCCCCACATCCCTCACCCCCACCTCAACAACACCAACTCCCCACCCTCCCTCACATCCCTCACCCCCACCTCAACAAAACCCTCCTCACCCTCCCCACATCCCTCACCCCCACCTCAACAAAACCAACTCCCCAACCTCCCCCACATCCCTCACCCCACCTCAACAAAACCAACTCCCCACCCTCCCCCACATCCCTCACCCCCACCTCTCCAACACCAACTCACCACCCTCCCCCACCTCAACAAAACCAACTCCCTACCCTCCCCCACATTTCTCACCCCCACCTCAACAAAACCAACTCCCCACCCTCCCCCACATCCCTCACCCCCACCTGTCCAAAACCAACTCCCCACCCTCCCCCACATCCCTCACCCCCACCTCTCCAACACCAACTCACCACCCTCCCCCACATCCCTCACCCCCATCTCAACAAAACCAACACCCCACCCTCCCCCACATCCCTCACCCCCACCTCAAGAAAACCAACTCCCCACCCTCCCCACATCCCTCACCCCCACCTGTCCAAAACCAACTCCCCACCCTCCCCACATCCCTCACCCCACCTCTCCAACACCAACTCCCCACCCTCCCCACATCCATCACCCCCACCTCAACAACACCAACTCCCCACCCTCCCCCACATCCCTCACCCCCACCTCAACAAAACCAACACCCCATCCTCCCCCACATCCCTCACCCCCACCTGTCCAAAACCAACTCCCCACCTTCCTCACATCCCTCACCCCCACCTCTTCAACACCAACTCACCACCCTCCCCCACCTCAACAAAACCAACTCCCCACCCTCCTCCATTTCTCCAACACCAACTCCTCACATAACGGAGACAGAGGAATTGAGAGAAGGGGATGGTATTTTCACAAGTAACAGGGTGGGAAGAGGTGTAGTTCAGGAAGCTGTGAGAGTCAGTGGGATTAAAATAGACATCAGTTACGTTATCTCCAGAGTTAGAGACGGAGAGATTCTCTGTTTTGCATTTGCTCTCAGGATAAGGCTCTTCATTCCAGAACGAAGGAAATGTCCTCCTTCTTCAAAGAAAAGGCTTCCCTTCCTCTACCATCAACGCTGCCCTCAACCGCACCTCTTCCATTTCGTACACATCTGCTCTTACCCCATCCTCCCGCCACCCCCACCAGGGATAGGGTTCCTCTCGTCCTCACCAGCCTCCACGTCCAACACATAATTCTCCATAACATCAGCCATTTCTAGTGGGATTCCACCACCAAGCACATCAACCTCCCCCCCCGCAACTTTCTGCTTTCCACACGGATCGCTCCCTACGTGACCCCCTTGTCCACTCATCCCTTCCCACCGACCTCCTTCCTGGCACTTATCCTTGCAAGCAGAACAAATGCTACACCTGCCACTACACCTCCTCCCTCACTACCAGCCCTTCCAGGCTATCTTATATTAGGCGTTGTGTAATAACCCAGTTCTTATTAAAGAGCTAAACATAAAGGTACCCTTAGGAGGCAGTGGTCATAACATGATTGAATTCATTTTACACTTTGAGAGGGAGAAGCATAACTCACATGTATCGGTATCGCAAAGGAATAAAGTGAATCACAGAGGCACGAGATAGCAGCTTGCCCAGGTGGATCGGAGGAGGATACTGGCAGGGATGATTGTAGAGCAGAGATGGCTGAAGTTTCTGGGAATAGATCACAAGGTGCAGGATAGATATGTCCCACAGAGGAAGAAGTTCTCAAATGGTGGTGGTAGACAACCGTGGTTGACAAAGGAAATTAAGAACTGCATAAAAGCCAAGGAAAGGGCACGTAAGGTAGCAAAAGTGAGTGGGAAGTTGGATGATTGGGAGGCTTTTAAAATCCAACAAATAACTAAAAATGCTATAAGAAGAGAAAAGATGAAATATGAGGGCAGACTAGCCAATAATATAAAGCAGGATACCAAAAGCTTTTTTAGTGATATAAAGAATTGATGAGAGTTGATACTGGACCACTGGAAAATGATGTTGGTGAGGTATTAATGGGGGACAAAGAAATGGCAGATGAACTTAATGGGTACTTTGCATCTGTCTTCACTGTGGAAGACATTAGCAGTGTGCCTGTGTCTCATGAGTGTCAGGGAACATTTGTTATTACAAAGGAAAAAGTGTGAGGCAAACTCAAAGGTCTTAAGGTGGATAAGTCACCTGGACCAGATGGACTGCATCCCAGGGTCCTGAGAGAGGCTGCTGAAGAGATAATAGATGCATTGGTCATGATCTTTCAAGAATCACTTGATTCTGGCATGGTCCCAGAGGACTGGAAGATTACATATGTCACTCCACTCCTTAAGAAGGAAGGAAGGCAAAAGGAAGGAAATTATAGGCCAGTTAGCCTAAACTCAGTGGCTGGTAAAGTGCTGGAATCAATTACTAAGGATGAGGTTTCAGGATACTTGGAGACTAATGATAAAATATGTCAAAGTCAGCATGGATTCTGTAAAAGGAAATCTTGCCTGACAAATCTGTTGGAGTTCAAGGAAGTAACCAGCAGGGTGGACAAAGGAGAGGCAGTGGATATCATTTACTTGGATTTTCAGAAGGCGTTTGAAAAGGTGCAGCACACAAGACTGCTTAACAAGATAAATCCCTATGGTATTATGGGAAAGATACTGGTATGGATAGCAGAATGGCTGACATGCAGAAGGCAGCGAGTGGGAATAAAGGGGGCCTTTTCTGGTTGTCTGCCAGTGACTCGTGGTATTCTTCAGGGGTCAGTATTGGGACATCTACTTTTCACATTGTTTGTCGGTGATTTAGATAATGGAACTGATGGCTTTGTGGCAAAATTTACAGATGATATGAAGATAGGTTGGAGGGGTAGGTAGTGCTGAGGAAGCAATGTGATTGCAGCAGAACAGACAATTTGGGAGAATGGGCGAAAAAGTGGCAGATGGAATACAGTGTTGGGAAATGTATGATAAGGCATTTTGCTAAAAGGAACAATAGCGCAGATTATTATCTAAATGGGGAGAAGTTTCAAACATCAAAGATACAGAGGGACTTAGGAGTCCTCATGCAAGACTCCCAAAACGTTACTTTACAGGTTGAGTCTGTGGTAAAGAAGGCAAATGAAATGTTGGCATTTATGTCAAGGGGAATAGAATATAAAAGCAAGAGATAATGAGAGCCTTTATAAGACACTATTCAGGCTGCACTTGGAGTACCGTCAACAGTTTTGGGCCCCATATCTCATAAAGGATGTGTTATCATTGGAGGGAGTCCAGAGATTCATGAGGATGATTCTGGGAATGAAGTGGTTAATATATGAGTAGCTTTTGGCAGCTTTCCTGTACTCACTGGAATTTAGGAGAATGTAGGGGGATCTCATTGAAACCTACCAAATGTTGAAATGACTAGATAGGGTTGCTGTGGAGAGGAGGTTTCCTGTGGTGGGGGTATCCAGAACTAAAGGGCACAGCCTCAAAATTGAGGGGCGACCATTTAGAACAGAGGTAAGGAGGTTTTTATTTAGCCAGAGAGTGGTGAATCTGTGGAATGCTCTGCTACAGACTGTGGTGGAGGCCTCGTCTGTGCGTATATTTAAAGCAGAGGTAGATAGTTTCCTGACTGGTCAGGGCAACAAAGGACAGGGCAAGAAGGTAGGTGTGTGGTGTTGAGTGGGATCCGGAATCAGCTGTGATGGAATGGTGAGCAGAGGGTCGATGGGCTGAAGGGTCTAATTCTGCTCCAATGTCTTCTGGGCAGAGGAAGGACAGCAAGAGGTTGAGTAAAACATATAAAATGCTGGAGGAACTCAGCAGATCACCGAATGGTAGCATAGTGGTTAACACAACACTTCACAGTATCAGCAACCGGATTCAATTCCCGCTGCTGGCTACAAGTATATTCGCCCCGCAACCACGTGGGTTTCCTCCAGGTGCTTTAGTTTCCTCTCACAGTCCAAAGACAGTAGATCAATTGGTCATTGTAAATTGTCCCATGTTTAGGCCAGAGTTAAATCGGGTTATTGCTGGGCAGTGTGGCTCAAAGAGCCTATTCTGCACAGTATCTCTACAAGTCAATAAAAAGTCAGGCAGCGTCTATGGAAAGCAATAAATAGTCGACATTTTGACCCCACCCCCCACCTTCACACTCCGGCTTCTTCTCCCTTCCTTTCCAATTTCAAAGAAGGGTCTTGGCCTGAAACGTTGACTGCTTATTGCCCTCCACAGATGCTGCCTGATCTGCTGAGTTCCTCCAGCATTTTGTGTGCATTGCTCTGGATTTCGAGCATCTGCAGAATCAGTAGTGTTACAGACTGAGAGACTAACCTCCTACTGTCATACCCCCACCACACTGGAGAATTAGGGAGCCATGGAATGTCTGAAGACGTCCAGTCACCAACCACAGCAAGAGGAGATGGAAATCGATTTGAGCATGGAATTAAAAAAAATATCAATTCGCTTTCTCAAACACTGACTAATAATCAACTAAATATAAAGCAAACAACCTTAAGCGTTTGTTCAGCCAGGAACCAGCTGAATAAATGCCTGATCCAATATTTATATTCAATACCGACAGAACCTTGCTCTCTGCTTCACAGCAGCTATTGGTTTAATTATTTATTTTCACTTGCAAGTGGAGTCAGAGGTGGATAATTCCTACACATTAGTTAACAGGCTGCACATTACGGCAAACACTGGTGGATGAAAACTGGCTTGCACGGCGTTTCATGAATAAAGACAGTTAGATGAAGGCATGCGCGGCAGCCAGCTTTAGGAACATATTCGAATATTCAGCCTCTCAGCCCTTCAAAAAGGTGGCTTTTATCGTGAATTACCTTCACCAGCCAGGGCACGCACTCTTAGCATTACTACCATCAGGGAGGCGGTACAGGAGCCATGTTAGGAACAGCTTTCTCCCCTGCACCATCAAACTTCTGAATGGACAATGAATCCATGAACACTACCTCAGTATTTTGAACACAAACAAGTGAAAATGCACAGACACTGTAAATCTAAGTAAGACACACACAAAATGCTGGAGGAACTCAGCAGGCTAGCCAGCATCTATGGAAAAGAGTACAGCTGACGTTTCGGACCGATTTCTTTCCCCCGGTCCTGATGAAGGATCTCAGCCCAAAATGTTAACTGTACTCTTTTCTGGAGATGCTGCCTGGCCTGCTGAGTTCCCCCAGCATCTGTGTGTGTTGCTTAATATTTTGCTTTTTTTTTGCACTATTTATTTCCTTTTTACAGAAATTTATAGTTTTTATTTTGTATTGCACTGTACTGCTGCTGCCAAACAACAAATTTCTCGATATATGTCAGTGATATTAGTTCAAGTTTATTGTCATTCAATCATACACATACTGTATATAGTGTCAAAGCAAACAGTCTTCCTCTGGACCAAGGTATATGTAACTCACACACAACACATAAAGTCACATTACCACACGCAAATTAACAAATAATAAGGTAGGTTTACAGCATAAGTTAAAAAGTAAACTGTATAACCCTACTGGCACTTCATGTGGGATGAGACCTGGGTGGTAGCACGCAGTTCAGCAGTATCACAGCGTAGGGAAGAAGCTGTTTCCCATCCTAGCAGTTCTTGTCGCAGTGCTGTGGTACTTCCTGCCTGATGGTAGTCTGGGTGGGGGACGGTGGGGGGGGCAGTCAAAGAACCTAAATAGAAACATAGAAAACCTACAGCACAATACAGGCCCCTCGGCCCAAAAAGCTGCGCCGAACATGTCCCTGCCTTAGGGTTACCCATAGCCCTCTGTTTTTCTAAGCTCCATGCACCAATCCAGGAGCCTCTTAAAAGACCCTATGGTATCCACCTCCACCACCGCTGCCGGCAGCCCATTCCACACACTCACCACTCTCTGCGTAAAAAACTTACCACTGACATCTCCTCTGTACCTACTTCCAAGCACCTTAAAACTGTGCCCTCTCATGCTAGCCACTTCTTCCCTTCTCCCCGTATCCTTTCATGCCTTCACCAATCAAGAATCTATCAGCTTCGGCCTTAAATATACATAAAAACTTGGCAAGAATGCATGTGGGACACTCTGAAGTCAGCAGAAGGTTCTATGGTCTGATGAAACCAAAATTGAACTTTTTGGCTATCAGACTAAACGCTATGTTTGGTATAAGCCAAACACCGCACATCATCAAAAACGCACCATCCCTAACGCGAAGCATGGTGTTGGCTGCATCATGCTGTGGGAATGCTTCACTGCAGCAGGCCCTGGAAGATCTGTGAAGGTAGAAGGTAAAATGAATGTAACAAAATACAGGGAAATCCTGAAGGAAAACCTGATGCAGTCTGCAACTTGGGAGAAGATTTGTTTTCCAGCAAGAAAATGACCCCAAGTATAAAGGCAAAGCCTCACAGGAATGGCTTTACAACAACAAAGTTAGTGTCCTGTAGTGGCCAAGTCAGAGTCCAGACCTCAATCCTGCTGAGAATGTGTGGCTGGACTTGAACTGGGCTGTTCACTCACCAGCCCCACGCAATCTGACAGAGCTTGAGCAATTTTGTAAAGAAAAATGGGGAAAAATTGCAGTGTCCAGGTCTATCCACACAGACTCAAAGCTGTATTTGCTGGCAAAGGTGCATCTGCTAAATACTGACTTGAAGGGGTGAGTAATTATGCAACCAATTATTTTGTGTTTAATAACTAATAAATTTAGACCAGTTTGTAGAAATTTGTTTCCACTTTGACACAAAAGAGTTTTTTCTGTTGATCAGTGTCAAAAAAAGCCAAGTTAAATCCACTGTGATTCAATGTTGTAAAACAATAAAACATTGAAACTTCCAAGGGTGAATACTGTTTATAAGCACTGTATAGTGTGTGTACTGGATGTTACTAATAAACTTACTTTGAAATTTTAAGTCTTTGGAGGGAAGAATCATGCCCACTAATCCAGGGGTCCCCAACCTTTTTTGCACCGTGGACCAGTTTAATATTAACAATATTTTTGCAGATGGGCCAACCGGGGGTGGGCGGCGGGGTGGGGGTGTTCAAGTAGGGTTAAACTCACCTCAACATGTCTTTTACAGTTAGGGTTGCCAACTTTCTCACTCCCAAACAAGGGAAAAAAGTAGCAGTCAAATACGGGACACTTGTGTTTACCCGAAAAAGACTACCATGACAATGAAGCCTTGCGTGGGCACCTGTGTGCGTATGCGTGACATACGAATATGTAACATGCGCATGCGCGTAGGTGCTGATTTTTTTTCCCACAAATCGGTTTTGGCTTAATCTTCCCGACTATACTGTACATACATTATTTCTACTTTATATAGGCTGTGTATTTATCATACCATATTCCTGATTTTACTATATTTATTTTAGGTTTTATGTGTTATTTGGTAGGTTATTTTTTTGGGTCTGGGAACGCTCAAAACATTTTCCCATATAAATTAATGGTAATTGCTTCTTCGCTTTACGCCATTTTGGCACAAAAGGTTTCATAGGAACGCTGTACCTTAGCGGGGGAAATGCGGGAGAAGAGCGGTCCCATAAGGGACAAACCAATTTCGCCCAATATACGGGATGTCCCGGCAAATACGGGACAGTTGGCAACCCTACGTTCGAGTTCAACAGTGCATGACAGGGACTGAGGAAAGGTGCAGCTGACTCATATTGTTCGCTCGCTTGGGGACTGCTGCACTAATCGGTACATTCTCAAAACAAGAGGGGAGGGGGTTTCCTTGGAAGGACAGGGAGTAAAAACAGGAAATT
Organism: Mobula birostris; assembly: GCF_030028105.1. Classification (NCBI taxonomy): domain Eukaryota; kingdom Metazoa; phylum Chordata; class Chondrichthyes; order Myliobatiformes; family Myliobatidae; genus Mobula; species Mobula birostris. The sequence continues at coordinate 168,945,667 of NC_092377.1, read as the reverse complement.
GTCTGAGTAGAATTCTGTGATGAATTTTAGATTTTCCAGTCACTCTTACTTTCATTCTGCCAGGTGACTGACTGCAGCAACAATGAAAATCTGAGCAAAATGACATGAATTCCCTTGTCAACTTTACAATGTAACAATATTTCCACCTTCTGTTCCATTTTGGGGAGAAAGTGGGGGCTGGAGCATGCTGCAAATTACATTAATATATTTACACATTCTGTTGATACGCTCAAAACAACAAGGTATGTGAAGTGCACAGAGTTAAAGTCAACTAGGCAAGAAGTGGCAATGCAACAGTGATATTAAACTTGTAAACCTCAGCAATGTTTGTAGCATAGGTTCAGAAATATGTCTGTTTGCTATCGTCACTATGTTGCTGTCAATCTTTCATGTTCTTGTGTAATTCAAGTTACAAAGAAAAGGCTTGTGAGTCCTGATGAAGGATCTCAGCCTGAAATGTCGACTGTAACCTTTTCCATGGAGCCTGCCCGGCCTGCAGACTTCCTCCAGAATTTTGTGAGAGTTGCTTGGATTTCCAGCATCTGCAGACTTTCTCTTGTTTGTGTGTAGTGTGTTTTTTTTTAACAAAGTGATCACAGTATGGTGAACTCCCATCATTCCTCAGGGTAATGTCATTATCACACAATTCTGCACCAACCAGGAAGTACTGTATCATTATGGAGTCAGCAGGTCCTACGTGCTGGAAGGTGTTAGTGGGCATGTAGGAAAGCAGGCTTTTTCCACTGAGGCTGGATGGATTACAACCAGAGCTCATGGGTTAGGTTGAAAGGTGGGAAGTTTAACAGGAACATGAGATAAACCTTCGTCACTCCGAGGGTCGTGAGACTGCGGAATGAGCTGCCAACACAAGAGATGCATCTGAGCTTGATTTCAAAGTTTAAGAGAAGTTTGGATAGGTACATGGATGGTAGGGGTATGGAGGGCCGTGGTGCAGGTTGAGGGCAGTAGGCAGTTTAACTGGTTCAGCATGGACTAGATGTGCCAAAGGACCTGTTTCTGTGCTGTACTTTTCTATGGCTCAATGTCTCAGGAGAAAAAGGAGTATTGTTTCCAGGAGACAGGTTTCTTACACAAAAGTACACTCTTGGAAGGAAGTTGACAGGGAGATGAACATTTACATAGAACACAGAAATCTACACCACATTACAGGCCCTTTGGTCCACAACATTGTGCTGACCATGTAACCTACTCCAGAAACTGCCTAGAATTTCCCTACTGCATAGCCCTCTATTTTCCTAAGCTCCTTGTACCAATCTAAGAGTCTCTTAAAAGACCCCTTTGTGTCTGCTTCTACTACCATCGCTGGCAATGCATTCCATCCACCCACCACTCACTGTACCTACTTTCCCCCCTGTACCTACTTTCAAGTAGCTTAAAACTCTGCCCCCTTGTGTTAGCCATTTCAGCCCTGGGAAAAAGCCTCTGGCTATCCACACAATCAATGCCTCTCATCATCTTATACACCTCTATCAGGTCACCTCTTATCCTCCGTCGCTCCAAGTTCACTCAACCTGTTTTCATAAGGCATGCCCCCCAATCCAGGCAACATCCTTGTAAATCTCCTCTGCACTCTGGCATCCACATTCTTCCTGTAGTGAGGTGACACAGTCCTCCAAGTGGGTTCCAACTAAGGCCTTAGGTGTCTGTAACATTACCTCATGGCTCTTGAACTCAATCCCACAGTTGATGAAGGCCAACACACCACACGCCTTCTTAACAACACTGTCAACCAGCACAGCAGCTTTGAGTGTCCTATGGACACGGACCCCAAGATCTCTCTGATCCTCTACACTGCCAAGAGTTTTACCATTAATATTATATTTTGTCTTCAAATTTGACTGAGCAAAATGAAACACTTCACACTTATCTGGGTTGAACTCCATTTGCCACTTCTCAGTCCAGTTCTGCATCCTATCAATGTCCCACTGTAACCTCTGACAACCCTCCAGACTATCCACAACACCCCCAACTTTTGTGTCATCAGCAAACTTACTAACCCACCCGTCTACTTCTTCATCCAGGTCATTTATAAAAATCATAAAGAGGAGGGAGCCCAGATCAGATCCCTGCAGAACACCACTGGTCACCGACCTCCATGCAGAATATGAACCATCAACAACCACACTTTGCCATCTGTGGGCAAGCCAATTCTGGATCCACAAAGCCTTGGATTCCATGCCACCTTACTTTCTGAACAAGCCTTTCAATTAGGAACCATATCAAATTCCTTACTGAAAACCATATACACTCTTGTCCTCTGCACTACCTTCATCAATGTGTTTTGTTACATCCTTAAAGAATTCAATCAGGCTCCAAAGGCACAACCTGCCCCTGACAAAGCCACTCTGACTATCCCTAATCAGATTATGTCTCTCCAAATGCTCATAAATTCTGCCTCTCAGAATCTTCTCCAACAACTTGCCCATCACTGAAGTAAGACTCACTGGTCTATAATTTCCTGGGTTATCTCTACTCCCTTTCTTGGGAACAACAATTGCAACCCTCCATTCTTCTGGTACTTCTCCCGTCCCCATTGATGATGAAAAGATCATCGCCAGAGGCTCAGCAATCTCGTCTCTCACTTCCTGGGGTATGTCTCATCCAGACCTGGCAACTTATCTAACTTAATGCTTTTCAAAAGCTCCAGCACATCCTCTTTCTTAATGTCTATATGCTCAAGTGTTTCAGTCCACTGTAAGTCATCCCCACAATTGTCAAGGTCCTTTTCCCTGGTGAATCCTGAAGCAAAGTATTCATTCTGTACCTCTGCTACCTCCTCCGACCCTACGCACACGTTTCCACTATCGTACCTATTCTCACACTGTTAATCCTCTTGCTCATCACATACTTGTAGGATGCCTTGGTGTTTTCCTTAATCCTTCTCATAGCCCCTTCTAGCTCTTGTAATTTCATTCTTAAGCTCCTTTCTGGCAACCTTGCAATTTTCTAGAACTCTATCGCTACTTAGTTTCTTGAACCTTTCATAAGCTTTTCTTTTCTTCTTAACTAGATTTTCTACATCATTTGTACACCATGGTTCTGTTACCCTACTATCCTTTCCCTGTCTCAATGAAACATACCCATGCAGAACGCCATGCAAATGTTCCCTGAACATTTGCCTTGTTTCTGCCATGCATTTCCCTCAGAGCATCTGCTTCCAATTTTCTGCCTAATAGCATCATATTTCTCCCTACCCCAATTAAATGTTTTCCCAAGGGATCTGACACCAGACCAGGTTCATTTCCCAATACCAGATCAAGTACAGCCACTCCTCTAGTTGGCTTCTCTACATATTGTGTCAGGAAACCTTCCTGAACACACCTAACAAACTCCATCCCATCTAAACACCTTGCTCTAAGGAGATGCCTCCCAATTACCCATCACAACAACTTTATAATTCCTGCACCATTCCAGAATCTGCCTCCCTATCTGCTCCTTGATGTCTCTGTTACTACTGGGGGGTCTATAAAAATACTCAGTAGAGTTTTACCCCTTCCTGTTTCTAACTTCCACCCACACTGACTCAGTACACCTCCGTGACTTCCTCCCTTTCACAGCCGTGATTCTATCCCTGATTCGTAATCCACGCCCTCACCTCTTTTGCCACCCTCCCTGTCCCTTTTAAAACACCTAAAGCCCGGCACACTCAGCAGAGATTCCTGCCCCAAGTTCATCCACCTTGTTCATGATACTCCTTGCATTAAGATAGACACATCTCAAGCAATCAGGCTGAGTGCATCTTTGCTCTATCATCTGCCTATCCTTCCTCATAAACTCCCCACAAGCAGTCACTACTTGTGTCCCAACCGCCCCATCCTCTGCCACTTCACTTTGGTTACCACCCCCTACATATCTAGTTTATCCCCTCCCCAACAGCATTAGCAAACCTCCCTCCCAGGATATTAGCTCCCCTCCAGTTCAGGTGCAACGTGTCCCACTTGTACAGATCACTCCTTACCCAGAAAATGTTCCGATAATCCAAGAACTTGAAACCCTGCCTCCTGCACCATCTCCTCAGCCACTCGTTCATCTGTGCTACCTTCCTGTTCTGGCAATGGGAGTAATCCGGAGATTACCACTTTGGAGGTCCTGCTCTTCAGCCTCCTTCCTAACTCCCTAAATTTACTGTGCAGAACCTCTACCCCTCTCCTGTCCATGCCATTGGTACCAACATGTACCACGACCTCCAGCTGCTCTCCCTCTGCTTCAAGAATATTCTGCAACTGATCAGAGACATCCTGGACTCTAGCACCCAGGAGGCAACACATTGTCCTGGCGTCTCTTTTGCTACTGCAGAATCTCTTATTTGTCCCCCTGCCTGTGACTATAGCTCCAACTGACTTCACCCTACCCTTCTGAGACTCGGGGCTGACCACAGTGCTATTGGTCTGGCTGCTGCTGCCTTGCCCAGATAGATCAACCCCCCTCAGCAGTATCACCCATCTGCTCCCTGAACTCTGCACTATGGATGCAATCAGCTGCTCAAAAGTTTTATCTATCAATTGCTTGCTTCCAGGGTGATCCTTAGTTCCTTAGTTCATCCAGCTCCAGCTCCTTCATGTGTTCTTTCATGAGCTGAAGTTGGCTGCACGTCCCGCAGGTGTAGTCATCAGGGAGACCATCAGGTTCCATGAATTCCCACATCCTACAGGAGGAACACTCCACTGCCATACCTGCCATCCTGCCTGCATGGTACAATGGGCAACCAACACCAAATCAGCAATAACAAAAGGAAAAACCTACTCCTTACCTGTTTCTTTGGCCTCAGCCTCTTATCATCAAAGCCACTAAGTTCCCACTCTGACTTTAGCCCCCCCCCCACCAACGATGGCCGCTCTACTAGACCCTATCTCTCTCTTATGGTTTGAAGAATAAGACAAACCCCCATGCAAGGAGAAAGAACTCACTGCATTTGGGGGTGCTCCACTTGCCTTCCGCTATCACCCTGACGCTTCCTGAGCCTGCGCACTGGCTGCTGTTTTTAAGAGAAACCACGACACAAGGAGAAAGAACTCAGAGTGTATGGTTCTGAGAGGTAAGCAGTCCAGGGATGAACTTAAAGCTCAAGTTGGCTAAATCACGAAGGATTTACCAACCCAGCTTTCACTGACAAGTGATGCACCAGCGAGCAGCAAAGCGTTAGAAGGAGAAGATGTCAGCAGAAGTCAGGATCCCAAGAGAAGATTCAGAGAATGAGGAAGAACGTGGACTAGATGGGCTGAGGGGCTTGCAATGCTGTAGTATTCCATGACTGGATGACCCTGCCTCTGGGTGTGTGAGGTTTTGAGGGGTGACAGAACCAAGCAAGGACCACCTTGTAGACGTGTTCTCATTGGAAGCCCCCCGCCCCCGGGAGCCCATGGTGGACAATGATTTTGGCAACTATTCTTCTGTCAGCTGTCTTTCTCTAGATTTTAAAAAAATTAAATCTAATTTGATAAATGTGAATAATTTCTCGTTCTGAAGGGATTTTTTTTTCCTGGTGTTTCCAGTACTCCAGTAACGTTTGAGGGAAACGTACTGAAATCAACAGGTTGTGTGGTGTCTGGAGACTCCTACTGAAGACTCCTTGGGCTGGGAGTTACATACAACAATAAGGCATTGGAGAGGCCATTCAGCCCATCAATGTTGATCTGCCAATCTCCATGTGCATTTACACCATCCATAACCTTCCATTTTCTATACCATCTAAAAAAACTCAAATCCCACTAAACTGCCTGTTTTCACTACCTGATCCTGGTGATCTGTTCAAGTTTAATTGTCAATCAACCATTCATGGATATAGCCAAACAAAACAGCATTACACCGGGGCCAAGAGCCATATACAGCACAAGGCACATATATTATACATTAGATAGCAGTAAGCATACAGTCACACTAAAAAATATAATATAGCACAAGTCCCTGAGTGTCATGTCCTGCAGATTGTTGGTGTATGGATGTTCTTGGCCAGAACAAGCCACAACTATTCCTGAATTGCACTTCTGAGCGCAGGGCAGATGTGCCTAACTCCACAAAAAATATTCATTTCTGCCTTCAGCATTACTAAAATTGATTCTTATGAGACTGGGGGCCACAGTAGTGTGACGCTATTATAGCTCAGGGCATTGGAGTTTGGAGTTCAATCATGATGCCATCTGTAAGGAATCTCTATGCATCCCTTCCGTAGAATGTGTGTGCTTCCTCCCAAGGTCTGCAGACGCATCAGGTAGGTTAATTGGTCCCGTCGTTAGGTTAGGGTTAAATCGGGTCTGCCAAGGGTTGCTGGGGCAGTGCTGTCTGAAGGGCCGGGAAGGCTGTTAATTAAAATAAGTAAATAATTCAGTTTTCAGGAAGAACCGTGAGCAAGGCACTAATGTCATCTTCATTCGGATAACTGAATGGAACAGGCATCAGAATGGAGTTTGTTTTCACTGACATTTATCATAACATTTGTTCCTTTGTAGCAGCAGTACACAAAATAACATAAATTACAGAAATAAATATATAGTGGAAAAAAGGGAATAATGAGGAAGTGTACGTGGGTTCACGGACTGTTCAGAAATCTGACGGCAGAGGGGAAGAAGCTGTTCCTGAGACGTTGAGTGTGCATCTCCTTCTTGATGGTAGCAATGAGAAGAGGGTATGTCCTGGGTGGTAGGAGCTCTCAGTAACAGATACCAACAACTTGTGGCACCACCACTGGAAGTTGTCCCTGATGGCGGGGAGAGTTGTGCCTGTGATGGAACTGGCTGAGTTTACAACCCTCCGCAGCATCCTTCAATCCTGCGAGCTGAGGCTCCATACCCGGTGATGATGCAACAGTCAGAATACTTGGTAGCCAGAGAAACATTGCACAACATGTCAGACTACTGTGAACTGATTTAGAAACATGTGCAAAATCAGTTAATGCTTCATTAAGAGCTTCTGGCTGTGTGATACCTGTGCCTGTGTCGTGAAAACGGAGAGCGGTGAGTGTGTGGAATGACCTTCTGGGGGTGGTGGCAAGGCCACAGGACCATAAGACATTGGAGCAGAATGAAGCCATTCAGCTCATCGAGTCTGCTCTGCTATTCCATCATAGCTGCTTCCTGATCCCACTCAAACCCAATCACCTGCCTTCTCACCATAACCTCTGATGCCCTGACCAATCAGGAAACTATCCATTTTTGCGTTAAATACACCCACGGTTTTGGCCTCCACAGCTGTCCGGGGCAGAGTATGCCACAGATTCACTACTCCCTGGATAAAATAAAATTCCTCCGTTCTTAAAAGATTGCCCCTAGTTTTGGACACCCCACCATGGGAAATATCCTCTCCACATCCACCCTATCTAGTCCTTTCAACATTCAAGTAGGTTTCAATGAGATCCCCCTGCATTTCAGTGGGTACAGGCCCAAATCTGCCAAACGTTCCTGATATGTTAACATCTTTGTTCCCACAATCATCCTCATGAACCTCCTCTGGATTCTCTCTAATGACAACACAATCTTTCTGAGCTATGGGGCCCAAAACTGTTGACAATATTCCAAGTGCAGCCTGACCAGTGTCTTATAAAGCCCCAGCATTATCTCCTTGTTTTTTATATTTTATTCCCCTTGAAATAAATTCCAACATTGCATTTGCCTTCTTTAGCAAAAACTCAACCTGTGAATTAACCTTCTGGGAGTCTCGCATGAGGACTCCTAAGTCCCTCTGCACCTCTGATGTTTGAACCTTCTCCCCATTTAGATAATAGTCTGCACTTTTGTTCCTTTTACCAAAATGCATTATCATACATTTCCCAACACTGTATTCCATCTGCCACTTTTTTGCCCATTCTTCCAATTTGTCTAAGTCCTGCTGCAATCGTCTTACTTCCTCAGCACTACCTACTCCTCCAAGTATCTTCGTATCATCTGCAAAATTTGCCATAAAGCCATCAATTCCATTATCTAAATCATTGACAAACAATGTGAAAATTAACAGTCCCAATACTGACCCCTGAGGAACACCACTAGTCAATGACAGCCAACCAGAAAAGGCTCCCTTTATTCCCAATCGCTGCCTCCTATCTGTCAGCCATTCCTCTCTCCATGGCAGTATCTTTTCTGTAATGCCATGGGATTTTATCTTGCTAAGCAGCCTCAAGTGTGGCACCTTATCAAATGCCTTCTGAAAATCCAAATAAATGACATCCACTGCCTCTCCTTTCTCCACCCTACTTTTTATGTTCTCGAAGAGCTCTAACAGATTTGTCAAGCAAGATTTCCCTTTCCAGAAACTATGCTGACTTTGACTTATTTTATCATTAGTCTCCAAGTACCTCGAAACCCCATCCTTAATAATGGACTCCAACACTTTCCGAACCATTGCGGTTAGGCTAACTGGCCTATAATTTCCTTTCAACCAACACATATAAAAGTTGCTGGTGAACGCAGCAGGCCAGGCAGCATCTCCCTCTGTCCCTCTCAATATAATTTCCTTTCTTTTGCTTTCTTCCTTTCTTAAAGAGTGGAGTGACATTTGTGATTTTCCATTCCTCTGGAACCATGCTGGAAGCAAGTGATTCTTGAAAGATCATGAGCCAATGCATCTGCTACACCTTCAGCAACCTCTTTCAGAACTCTGGTAGAGGCAAATACATTAGAAACATTTAAAAAACTCTTAGATAAGCACATAGATGATCAAAAAATGAATGACTAGGAGGGAAGGGTTAGATTGATCTTGGAGTTAGTTAAAAGACCAGTACAACGTTGGGGGCTGAAGGGCCTATACAGTTCTATGTTGATCTTCTCTAAGCATTTATTGTTGTGCTTACATTCCTGGCATCTTAAACAAGGAAATTATAGTCACCACCAAAACAACAAGTCTCAAGCAGTGTGTGCAGGTTCCTTGCAGGGAGAATGGAGTCACATCTTCTGATTAAAGGACGTTACTGGTGTGATCAGCAGCTGAGAATCTTCTCTGTAGGAGCCACTTCAGACTTTCTAAACACCGAGGACTGTAGACTGCAGAATGTGTCCGTTCCTCTAAGACATAATTGTGAATTGTGTTGCATCAACTCCCCAGAGAGATTGGACATATTCAATCTCTGAGACTGACATCAGCGTGAGTGGGAGGGAGGCACTGGGACAAATACAATGGACTTCACAACCAAGGCTGCCTGAAATTTGTCCTTCATGGTGTTTCATGTCCTGTCTCTATAGTGGTTTACCTCTGCAAATTCTTTGGCATTTGAAGACCTTTTAATAAGATTTATTGACGGCACATAATGACACATTGGAGAACCTTCAAAAGTATATATTTGGTGAGTGGTAAACAAATTCTCAACAAGGTTCTCAAATCCACAACCTGAAGTCCAAGTGCAGTCACTCCCTTCCTGTGTAACTAATATCTCAACTTCTGATGAACCAGCAGCAGTGAAAGAGAGTTCCTTCTGGTTACCCCATCAGGACCTGTCAACTCAGTATGGGACAGAATTAGGCTCCTGCTGTCCTATCAAATTCTGTAACAATGACATTCATTTATTTAGTGATACATCACAGAGTAGGCCTTCTGGTCCTTCGAACCACACCCGCCCCCCCCCCCCCCCCAGCAACGCCCGACATACCTGATTAACCCTAATCTAATCATGGGACAATTTACAGTGACCAATTAAACTACACGGTACGTATTTGGTCTATGAGAGGAAACCGGATGACCCAAGGAATCCCAGGCATTCCACCGAGAGAACATGCAGAGACTCTTTACAGAACAGTGCCGGAAATTGAACTCCAAACCCCGGAATGCCCCAAGCTGTAATAGTGTCACTAAACGCTACACTGCCACAGCGGCCCTGTTAACATTCATTGAATATTGTCAGGTTTGGTTAATAATGTTCTTCAGAAACAAAATGAAGGCTCAAGCAAGGAGGGATTCCGTGGGACCCAGTCACTCTAGTCTAGGACTCCTCGGTTAATGGTAGGGGTCCATGGTATTAAAACGTTTGCAAACCCCTGCTCTAGTCAGTGAGGATGTTAAGCCAGAGTGTGTTACATAGGACGAACCACCACGGCATGTGCAAAACACAGCCAACATTCTTGCAGGACACTGACTGTTCAGACAAAAGCCAAAGAGCTGTGGGCACAATTGTGCAGAGTTCCTCTCTCTGTTTCCCTGGGACAAAGGCCACGTTTAAACCCCCCTCAGGCAGCCCCGTAGGGAATCCATGTAATCCCAGATGCTCACAATTAGACGAAACTCTAGATGAGGTTAAGTAGAGGTCACTGAATATCATATTTTAAGAAATCCCCAGCTTGCTCTGGAGTCTGTAGGGGTAATGAATGGGGCAGTCAGTTTACTCTGTACGTAGTTATGAGGGTTTGGTGTGTAACTGGGTGACCACTGAACATCATTTTTTACTGTTAAAGTGCACTTACGTGTTCATTGGTAGTGCTAAAATAGCTGCCTGTGCTTTTAAGAGAAAACGGCAATGTCATTATGCATGTTTGAAAGAAGAGTTACAACGTTCTGGAGAGAACGTGGAGTGCTGGTCATATGGTGAGGAAAGGTGGAATAATATTTGATAATATCCATGTACTTTCATTTATACTTGTTTGTCAATCTAGAATATCAGTAATTGGACATGTTTTACATGTGGATGCTTTAGATTTTCGCGAGTAAGGCATTGGCGCTGGATAGCGTGGTTGTGCGAAGTTCCTTATCGTCTTAGTAGGTTGGGGTGTCTGGGGTGTCAGGGAGGGGTAGCACCTCTGGTGGGGGAACATGTCGCGTCCTTTTCAGGGCGGTTAGTCCGCCTTTGGTCCCCACCTGGCACTCAGCTCTCACCTGTGGCTCCCCGTAGCTGTTTGCATGCGACAGCGGCCACACCCCGGGCAACGACTTCGACAAGCCGGCTAAATCAGGTGAGGGTAGCCGACAGGTCTCAAAGCCTCGGTGTGATAGGGAGTTGTCTATCCCAGCATGTGAAGACAGACTCCAGCGGATCGAGCGGAAGAGACCTATGGAAGGTCCAATGGTCAAGAAGGCGGTCTCTGCAAGCATTGTGGAACGTTTAGAGCAGGACAAGACACAGAAGACGTCCTGGTCATCCACTGCGCCTAGTCCCATCTCCAGCCGTCTCGACTCTGTCTTGCCACTGGATCCAGATGGGAATTGGGAAGAGAGAGTGAGGCTGACGCTGCGCAACTCTCCCTCACTTAAATGCAAATCACGCGCTAGTCTCAACACCATCATAATGGTGTCGAGGTCCTCATCGACGTCAACGATGGACGAACAACAACTGCAGTAGGTTAATCTTTCCAATAATTTAAGCTACAAGGCAACATATTGTAAAAGTTTTTGTAGAAGTTTATTTTTGTCTTTCTTTATTGTTTCATGACAGAATGTGAATGTAACAAAGTAATGTGAATATGTTACGTGACATTACGTGAGAAGTGTGAGGAAAGAGAACTTGTTTCAGAGCCTATACGTGTTTGGAAGTTAAGCACGTGTGTGCCAAAGTGAGTATAACTCTTAGTTAAGATGAGATGTATTTATTCATACTTTTGATGTTGTGTTTAATGTACAGGGTTGGTGGGATTCTAATTTTGTTTGTATTGTTTTTTTTATGAATTACCACTACTGTGTTGGTTCTGTATGTTTAGTTTTATTTATTTTCATACTGCATACGTAACTATTTGATACACAAGGGCGTAGACTGAAATTACGCTAAAAACTGTTTTTTTTTAAAGTTCATGCTGTTATTTTTATTTTGAGACGCTTTTTCTGCAATAAAACATCTAAAACAGATAAAGGAATTAAAAGACCCGAAGAAGTACTTGCTGTCCTGCGTGTATTTTTCCATGGCTATAAAAGGTATCCCATCAGTGAATCTATTACATAATTAGAGTTTAAAGTGAGATAATTGTTGTCAGAGGCAGAAATAATGATTCTGAAACTTTACCCTGTGCTGATTAGCAGTCAGCTGTGTACTTGACAAAGTCCAAAGCAAGAACTGAGGACTTTCCATTCTTCTGCAAACTTCAATGCCGTAATTTTAGATCATTAATTATTACTAATTATCTCAATCACTGTGTTTCTTGCAAGAACAAAATTGCTTCTCTTTAGACTTTGAAGTATAAAAATCAGATCAAGGTGACTAAAGAACTTGGAAGGTATTGGTTCAATGTGTGTTTATGTAAGGGAGTGGGTCTGAAACACCGACTGCTGCCCAACACAAAGGCCACATCTGGCCACACAACAGGCTCATTTTCTCTCTACATCAAGAATGCACCTGGAGGAAGGGCGGGACAGAACAAAGAGAAAAATATTACAATTTCACAGGTTCCTTCCTCGGCCAGTTGCTCTGACATACCTTCTAGAGGCCCTTTGCTGAAGGTGATCATATCCAGCAATAGAGGAGCAAAGCCCTACATACACCATGCCCACCATGGGAGGTCAGACATCTCGGGGAATGATGTCCATTCAAGTGTGGGTTACTGGCTTCAGCTATTGCTGTTTCTCTCCCCACTGCTGCAATGTGAAAGGACTCACTTTCAAGGACTCTACAACTCATGTTCCCAGCATTATTTATTTATTAAATAGGCATCCGTTAGTCTCGTGAGACCATGGATTTGCGCCTTGGAAGGTTTCCAGGGCGCAGGCCTGGGCAAGGTTGTATGGAAGACCGGCAGTTGCCCATGCGGCAAGTCTCCCCTCTCCACGCCACCAATGTTGTTCAAGGGAAGGACATTAGGACCAATACAGCTTGGCACCAGTGTCGTCGCAGAGAAATGTGTGGTTAAGTGCCTTGCTCAAGGACACAACACGCTGCCTCAGCTGAGGCTCGAACTAACGACCTTCAGATCACTAGACCAACACCTTAACCAACTGGCCACGTGCCAACAACTTATTTATTACTATGATTAATATTTGTTTCTTTTTTCCTATTTGCACAGTTTGTCCTTTGCACGTTGGTTGGTTTTGCAGGTCTTTGCTTGTGTGTACTCTTTAATTGATTCTATTGTATTTCTTCATTCTACTGCGAATGCCTGCAAGAAAATAAATCTCAGGGTACTATATGGTGACATATCATATGTACTTTGATAATAAATTTACTTTGAACTTTGAGTATGTTTTGCCATCTCAGATATAGCTGCTTATGTCTACTCTGCACCTTTCTGCTATTCCGTCCCAGCTATTGCAGGTGTGACTCAGGTTACGCCTCGAGGCAGCCTGACGCGAAGGTTTACAGTTCTGTTCTGCAGTTCAGTCTCAACAGGGTTCCCTTCAGCTGTTTGAACCCATTAACAAACACTTATCACCATTCATCTGCCCTGGGTGTCCCTCACTACCGCAGATACTTTCTTTGTTTTTCTCCACCTACTGTCCCTCTATGCAAAAATAAGCAATCCTGTTTAATAAATATTCCTGGCTCTGATGAAGGGCTAATGATCTAAACCAGGAGTTTCCAACTTTTTATGCCATGAACCAATGCCATTAAGCAAGGGATCTGTGATCCCAGGTTGGGAACCATTGATCTACAAAATTAACCTTTGTTCCTCTCTCCCAAGATGCTGCCTGATCTTCTCAGAAGCTCCAGCCTTTTCTGTCACTTTCACCACCTACACCTACTTTGCTTTTCAATAAATCCCATATTTTGTGATGCAAGATCCCAACTGGACTGTCAGAGGACCATCAAAAGGGTCTCTACTATCCTGGGAGTTTGAAGAGACTCTCAGCAAATTCCTGCAGAGGTACGGTGCAGAGCATTCTGACTGGTTGTATCACTGCCTGGTGTGGAGCGACCACTGCACAGGATCTCAAGAGGCTGCAGAGGACTGTAAACTCAGCCAGCTCTATCACAGGCACTGGACTCCCCACCATCGAGGGTATCTTCAAAAGGTGGAGCCTCAAAAAGTAGCATCCATCACTCAGGGCCCTCACTATTGAGACATGCCCTCTTCTCATTACTACCATCAGAAAGGAGGTACAGGAACCTGAAGGGACACTCAACGATTCCGAAACAGATTATTCTCCCCTTCTAACAGAGTTCTGAATGGTCCACCAATTCATTACTTCATTATTCCTTCCTTTTAGACTATTTATATATTTAGTTCTGTAATTTATAGCTATTTTGTCTTTGCAAAACAAAAGATTTCACGCCATGACATCCAGTGATAATACACCTGATTCTACCAAACAAGACAAAATCTCAGTGGATAAATATAGAGACACAGCACAAAAACAGGCCCTTTGGCCCTAGTCCATGCCAAAACCATTTAAAATGCCTACTCCCATCAACCTGCACTGGGACCATAGCCCTCCATACCCCTACTATCCATGTATCCATCCAAACTTCTCTTAAATGTTGAAATCAAGCTTGCATGCACCATTTCTACATGCAGCTCATTCCACACTCTCACGACCATCTGAGTGAAGAAGTTTCCCCTCATGTTCCCCTTAAACTTCTCAACTTTCACCCTTAAACCATGACTTGTGGTTGTAGTCCCACCCACCCTCAGTGGAAAAAGCCTGCTTGCATTTACTCTGTCTATATGCTTCATAATTTCCTATGCCTCTTTCAAATCTCTTCTCAAATCTTCTATGTTCTAACCTATTCAATCTTCACTTCTAACTTAGGTCCTCCAGACCTCCTTGTAAATTTTCTCTGTACTCTTTCACCCTTGTTTATATCTTTCCTGAAAGAAGGTGACCAAAACTGCAAACCGTACTCCAAATTGGGCTGTGCGGCACTCCACTAGTCACAGGCCTTCAGTCAGAGAGGCAGCCCTCTACCACCACTCTCTGGCTTCTCCCAACAAGTCAATGTCTAATCCAACTTACTACCTCATCCTGAATGCCAAGCAACTTCACTTTCTTGACCAGCTTCCCATGAGGGACCTTGTGAAATGTCCAGTGGACAACATCCACTGCCACTTTCTTGGTAACTTCCTCGAAAAAACTCAACAAGATTCATTAGACATAGCCTACCACCCACAAAGCCATGATGACCATCCTTAATCAGTCCATGTCAATCCAAATACTTACACAGCATATCTGGTCCTTTAGACCTTCTACTATCTTTCCTACCACTGATGTCAGACTCACTGTCCTATAGTTTCTTGGTTTATGCTTAGAGCCTTTTTAAACAGAACAACATTGGCTATCCTCCAATCCT
Source organism: Mobula birostris (assembly GCF_030028105.1). Taxonomy (NCBI): domain Eukaryota; kingdom Metazoa; phylum Chordata; class Chondrichthyes; order Myliobatiformes; family Myliobatidae; genus Mobula; species Mobula birostris. Next base: position 168,930,525 of record NC_092377.1, on the reverse strand, counting down.
CTAGTACCTCTTCTGTCACAAAGCATGCTTTAAATATCTCTGCCAGGGCCCCAGCAATTTCTGCACTTGCTTCCCATAGGGTCAACGGGAACACCTTGTCAGGTCCTGGGGATTTGTTCACCCTGATTTGTCTCAGGATAGCAAACACCTCCTCCTCTGTAATCTGTACAAGGTCCAAGAAGTTGTTGCCACTTTGCCTCACTTCTGTGTCCATCTCTGATGCACCATCAATAACTCCAAAGGACTGGAAGTCGAGTAAATACTGAAAGGTTTTTATTAGCAGGAAAAGGTGACCTCCACCATGCTGAGTATCTGCCGCTGGACTGAGGAGGAGGAGCAATGGTGCAATCACCTTTATTCAGGGGTCTGTGGGAGGAGCCACAGGAGCAGTCAGCAGAGGGACGTGTCCAGGCAGGTAACCCAGTTACAACATATATATGTGTGTGTGTGTGTATATATGTATGTATGTGTGTGTATATGTATGTGTGTGTGTGTGTGTGTGTGTGTGTGTGTGTGTGTGTGTGTATAGTTTACCACATTCACCCCTCCTTTTTTTTTTTAAAAGAGTCCCATGGGGTGAAGTGACTGACAATATTTAAAACAAGTATATTTACAGGTCAAGTCTATCAGGCGGTCGAGTCTGTCACTGTGATCTACGTAGCACCGGCGGTGATTGCACCGGCGATGGCAGTTGTGCTGGCTCCGGCCTGACTTGAGGTGTCAGCACGTTGGGTGTCAGTAATCTCTCGTGTGTGTGTGTCACGCCCGGTAAGGGAGTGTCGTGTGGTGTCTGTATAGGGTTTGGGTTGCGCGGTGTCTCGTAGGTACATACATCGGTGGGTGCGGGGTCAATAGTCACCACGGAGTGTTCAGGGTAGGGGCCCGGTGCTCCTGCGGGCGCCAGGTAGCGGATGGAGACCGTGTCCTCCCGCCCATCAGGTAAAACCACATAGGCATACTGGGGATTCGCATGAAGTAAGTGAACCCTCTCGACCATCGGGGAGTATTTATTGCTCCTCGCATGTTTCCGGAGCAGCACTGGCCCCGGGGATGTCAGCCAAGTTGGTAGGGTGGTCCCGGTGGTTGACTTTCTGGGAAAAGAAAAGAGTCGCTCATGAGGGGTGGCATTGGTGGCCGTGCATAACAGGGAGCGGATGGAGTGGAGTGCCTCGGGAAGGACCTCCTGCCAGCGGGAGACCGACAGTCCCTTTGACCTGAGGGCTAAGAGTGTGGCTTTCCACACCGTGGCATTCTCCCTCTCTACCTGTCCATTCCCCCAGGGATTATAGCTCCTGGTCCTACTAGTTGCAATACCCCTAGCCAGCAGGTATTGGCGCAGCTCGTCACTCATAAACGAGGACCCTCTGTCACTGTGGATATAGCACGGGTTTCTGAACAGAGTGAAGAGCTTGCGCAGGGCTTTTATAACTGACGTGGTAGTGGTGTCAGGGCAGGGATGGCGAAGGGGAACCGCGAGTACTTGTCGATAACGTTAAGAAAGTACACATTGCGGTCGGTGGAGGGAAGGGGGCCCTTAAAGTCAACACTCAGTCGCTCAAAGGGGCGGGTGGCCTTGATGAGTTGTGCCTTTTCGGGTTGGTAGAAGTGCGATTTGCACTCTGTGCAGACTTGGCAGTCCCTGGTCATCGTCTTGATCTCCTCAAGGGAGTAAGGCAGGTTTCGGGCTTTCACGAAGTGGAAAAGCCGGGTGACCCCCGGGTGGCAAAGATCTACATGTAGGGCGTATAGCCTGTCGATCTGCGCGCTGGCGCATGTTCCCCGGGATAGGGCATCAGAGGGCTCGTTGAGCTTCCCAGGCCTGTACATGATGTCATAGTTGAAGGTGGAGAGTTCGATTCCCTGCCTCAGAATTTTATCATTTTTGATTTTGCCCCACTGTTGGTTACTAAATATGAACGCGACTGAGCACTGGTCAGTCAGCAGGGTGAACTTTTTGCCGGCAAGATAGTGCCTCCAGTGCCTTATAGCTTCCACTATGGCCTGGGCCTCTTCCTCCACCGCGGAGTGCCGAAGTTCAGGGCCTTGAAGAATTCGGGAGAAGAACACCACTGGTCTTCCCGCCTGGTTGAGGGTAGCAGCCATTGCGAAGTTGGAGGCATCACTCTCTACTTGGAAGGGAATGGCCTCATCCACCGCATGCATTGCTGCTTTGGTAATGTCCCCTTTATGCGGCTGAAGGCCGTGCGGGCCTCGGCTGAGAGGGGGAATGTGGTGGACTTGACCAGGGGGCGGGCCATGTCTGCGTAGTTAGAGACCCATTGGGCGTAATATGAAAAGAAGCCCAGGCACCCGTTGAGGTGAATTCAACTCCCCTCAAACTTCTGATGTCCAAACTGGTCGCTGGTCAGAGCTCAACTTCAGTGGTGTGAGGTCAGAGTTCATGAAGACAACAGGTTTGGATTGTCCTTCACCTTCAATTCCTGCCTGCTTACACCTGGTCAGAAGTGGAATCTGATAGGCTCCTGGCAAGGTGTGCTGCCTCCAAGTGCCGAATAGGTATCAGGCAGTTACCCTTCACAATCATTTTCAAGGTTAATGAATGATTTTTAAATGTTAAAATGCCAACAAATATTTCAGTAAACTTGCTCATGTGCACTTAGCCTTCTCCAGAGGATCCCTTTGAAATACCACAAAGTTAAGAGGGGACATAGACTGTAACTGGTCCAGAAGCACTGCTCCTGCCGCCGTGTTGTGGTGAGACCAGCAGCGGACCAGACTGATGTGCCACCCTCCGACCTCCGCTCTCCGTGGAGTCAAATAATGGCTGACATAATGAGACATCAATCTCAGAGGCAGTCAGACCTCTCCGAGACTTTCCTCAAGACATTGTAAAGCTCTTTACAGCGCTTGAACCAATCTTTTATGATTGTGATGTAGGAAGTATATGTTGTTTGTCCCCGTACTGAAGATGAGGTGGATTTAATGTATGCAATCTCAATCAGTAAACAGTTTCCAACACCAAAGCGTCAAGCCCTGTGTGTAATCGTGATCTGGCAGTGACAATGCTGCTGTGCCCTTTCTTCCGTAGATAATGAGAATTCTTTTCTGACAAAGAATTAATATCAGTGACATAATCAAAACTGTAAAATATTAACTCAAGCTGACTACCTTCTTCTAGACATAATCACAAATTGTCCTATTGATATCGTTTTGAGTTGCATTACTAACAGTAAGCACATTATTATCTGGTTTTAAAAATACTATTGAATTTCAAACCTTTGTTCATTAAAGCCTTTCTTCACATTAAGACACTGGTCCTCCTGTGTGTGACATCACCAGAAAGTGAACCAGTTCAAGAGTTTTACTCTGTGATAAGACTTCTTGGCAAATGTTAAGAGGGAAGGCATGATAATTGAGGTTTGTATTTGGTTTTGTATTTTGCCAATGGCTAATAGTAATTAGTAATAGCACCCACATTCACTCCTGCCCCTCGACACTCTTGAATTTCAGGCATACTGTGAGGGTCCTCCATACACCATCTGATACATAAGGACCAATGCACAGGATTGGAAAGAGCTGCAGGGGATTAGAAACTCAGCCAGGTCCTTCATGGGCACCAACTTCCCTGGCATCAAGGGCATCTTCAAAAGGCGATGGCTCAAATAAAAAAGGCAGCATCTATCAGGGACCCCCACCATCCAGGACACGCTTCCTTCTCATTAATACCATAAAGGGGGGAGCCACCGGAGGCTGAAGACTCTTACTTCCCATTGGCCAAACATTTTAATTCTGATTCCCATTCCAACATGCTGGTCCATGGCCTCTTGCGCCAAAATGAGGCACCTTCTGGGTGGAGGAGCAACTCCTTATGTTCCACCTGGGTCACCTCCAACCTCTGATGGCAGGAATATCGATTTCTCCTTCCGGTAAACAAATTCCCCTCCTCCACCTCTATTCCCCACTCTGACCTTTTACCTCTTCTCTCCTGCTAGTCACCTCACCCTGGGTCCCCTCTTCCTTCCCTTTCTCCTTTGGTTCTCTCTCCTCTCTTATCAGATTCCTTCTTCTCCAGCCCTTGACCTTCCCACCTACCTGGCTTCACCCACCACCTGCTAGCAATCCTCCTTCCCCTCCTCCCACCTTTTTATTCGGGTGTCTTCCCCCTTCCTTTCCAGTCCTGAAGAAGGGTCTCAACCGACTGTTTGTTCATTTCTAAAGATGCTACCTGACTTGCTAAGTTCCTCCAGCATTTTGTGTGTTGCACTAACTCAATGCTTTAGCAACAGTTTCTTTTCCACCACGAGACGTCTGTGAGTTCCATGAACATTGCTTCATTATTTTGCTCTCTTTTTGCACAATACATGTTAAATTTACAGTATACTTTATGTCGAGCACTTCAAAACAACAAATTTTACAACATAGGTCAGTGATAATAAACCGAATTCTGGCTGTTACAGATGGAGCTGTCACAAAGTACGCCAGCCTATTTAAAGTCTACAATTCCATCCTACACGTCAGACATCCTCTGGCTCTGAGGGTGACATAATTAAAAACAGAAAATGCTAGTGACACACAGCAGGTCAGGAAGTAGCTGTATGAAAAAAGGATCAATTAATGATTTAGTGTGGTCCAGGACATGGAATGTTAGCTCTATACGTATGGGGGCAGATGTTTTAAATCTCATTATCATTACCGACAAGGCCCATTCCTTGACCACATCAAGAAGGTGTTGCCTCTCACACTCAATGTTCCAGCATTCAGTACGTTTACTTCAGATTTCCAGCATCCACCGTGTTGGTCCATGGCCAGGGTAATGGGAACCCTCGGTATCCAGTAGCTTGGTGGCTATTGATCAGGACGACACTGATTGTGGAGTTGGAACTGCCATTTTCTCACAACAACTGGAATCGTTTACAGCACTGCAGACTGAATGGCCTGCTTCCGATTTGATTGTCTGACTGTGGAAAATGGCAATGAGCTACTGTACTCAAAGAGATGACGATCTACCTCAAGACCATCTGCTCACTGGGCCACCTCAGGAACTGAGAATTACCACACTGGGATGGGACTGTTGTTTGACCCTGCACCACCCCAAATAAGGATAGTATGTTCTTCCCCAATATTTCCTTAGCTTCATTAGATTGATGGTGCCTTCAGAATCATTACAGATTCTCCAACAATTAACAAATCATTTCCTGTCAGGATCTGCTAACATACTTCAAATTTTTAAACACAAGATGTGAAAGAAGTGTACATTGAAGGTTTCCCAATCCCATTCTGAACTATTTGTAATTGTGATTATGTAATTAAAATATTAAAACACTGTAATTGTGATATGATATGATATATTTGTTCACAGACTGCTCTATTGCCACTTTGAAGCCAAACTCGGGATGGAGAACCAACATCTCATTCTATCTGGGTGGCATTTAACAATGCCTGCCTTTTTGTTGGGTTTGTGGAACAATCTATGTTCCGTGCCTATTCTGGTATCTGTCCCCCACTTTTCCTTCGCTACATCGACGACTGCATTGGCGCTGCTTCCTGCACGCATGCAGAACTCGTTGACTTTATTAACTTTGCCTCCAACTTTCACCCTGCCCTCAAGTTTACCTGGTCCATTTCCGACACCTCCCTCCCCTTTCTAGATCTTTCTGTCTCTGTCTCTGGAGACAGCTTATCCACTGACGTCTACTATAAGCCTACTGACTCTCACAGCTATCTGGACTTTTCCTCTTCTCACCCTGCCTCTTGCAAAAACGCCATCCCCTTCTCGCAATTCCTCCGTCTCCGCCTCATCTGCTCTCAGGATGAGGCTTTTCATTCCAGGACGAGGGCGATGTCTTCATTTTTTAAAGAAAGGGGCTTCCCTTCCTCCACTATCAACTCTGCTCTTAAACGCATCTCCCCCATTTCACGTACATCTGCTCTCACTCCATCCTCCCGCCACCCCACTAGGAATAGGGTTCCCCTGGTCCTCACCTACCACCCCACCAGCCTCCGGGTCCAACATATTATTCTCCGTAACTTCCGCTACCTCCAACGGGATCCCACCACTAAGCACATCTTTCCCTCCCCCCCTCTCTCTGCATTCCGCAGGGATCGCTCCCTACACAGCTCCCTTGTCCATTCGTCCCCCCCATCCCTCCCCACTGATCTCCCTCCTGGCACTTATCCGTGTAAGCGGAACAAGTGCTGCACATGCCCTTACACTTCCTCCCTTACCACCATTCAGGGTCCCAAACAGTCCTTCCAGGTGAGGCAACACTTCACCTGTGAGTCGACTGGGGTGATATACTGCGTCCGGTGCTCCCGATGTGGCCTTTTATATATTGGCAAGACCCGACGCAGACTGGGAGACCGCTTTGCTGAACATCTACGCTCTGTCCGCCAGAGAAAGCAGGATCTCCCAGTGGCCACACATTTTAATTCCACATCCCATTCCCATTCTGACATGTCTGTCCACGGCCTCCTCTACTGTAAAGATGAAGCCACACTCAGGTTGGAGGAACAACACCTTATATTCCGTCTGGGTAGCCTCCAACCTGATGGCATGAACATCGACTTCTCTAACTTCCGCTAGGCCCCACCTCCCCCTCGTACCCCATCTGTTACTTATTTTTATGCACACATTCTTTCTCTCACTCTCCTTTTTCTCCCTCTGTCCCTCTGAATATACCTCTTGCCCATCCTCTGGGTTCCCCCCCCCCGTCTTTCTTCCCGGACCTCCTGTCGCATGATCCTCTCGTATCCCCTTTTGCCAATCACCTGTCCAGCTCTTGGCTCCATCCCTCCCCCTCCTGTCTTCTCCTATCATTTTGGATCTCCCCCTCCCCCTCCAACTTTCAAATCCCTTACTCACTCTTCCTTCAGTTAGTCCTGACGAAGGGTCTCGGCCTGAAACGTCGACTGCACCTCTTCCTAGAGATGCTGCCTGGCCTGCTGCGTTCACCAGCAACTTTGAAGTGTGTTGCTTGAAATTCCAGCATCTGCAGAATTCCTGTTGTTGGCCTCTAACAATGATGGCTGCACTTCGTGGTGGTTTTGTTCTTAAGAACCATGAGACACAGGAACAGAATTAGGCCACAAGGTCCATCAGGTCTCTGCTGTCATTCTATCCCTCACAACCTCATTCTCCTGTCTTCTCCCCATAACCTTTGATGCCCTAACTAATCAGGAACCTATTAACCTCCACTTTAAATATACCAAATAACTTGGTCTGTACAGACGTCCACAGCAATGAATTCCACAAAATCACCACGCTTTGGTTAAAGAAATTCCTCCACATCTCCGTTCCAAATAGACATCCCTCAATTCTGAGGCTGTGCCCTCTGTACTCGACTCACCCACTACAGGGAACATCCTCTCCACATGCACTCTATCTAGGCCGTTCAATATTTAGTAGGTTTCAATGAGGTTCCCACTTATTCTTTGAAATTCCAGCAAGTATAGGCCCAGACCCATCAAATACTCCGTATACATTAACCATTTCATTCCCTGGATTATTCTTGTGAACCTCCTCCGGACTCTCTCCAACACCTGCACATCTTTTCTCAGGTAAGAGACCTAAAGCTGCTCACAATAATCCAGCTGAATTCATACTGCAATTTGAGAGGGAGAAGCATAACTCACATGTATCTGTATTGCAATGGAATAAATGGAATTACAGAGGCAAGGGAAAGGAGCTTGCCCAGCTGGATTGGAGGGAGATACTGGCAGGGATGATGGCAATAGTTCACAAGGTGCAGGATGGCTATGTCTCACAAAAGTAGTTCTCAAATGGCAAGGGTAGGCAATGTGGCTGACAAGGGAAGGACGGTATAAAACCCAAAGAGAGGGCATGTAATAGAACAAAAATAGTGGAAAGTTGGAGGATTGGAAAGCTCTTAAACACCAACAGCAGTCAACTAAAAAAGTTATAAAGAAGGAAAAGATGGAATAAGAAGATAAACTAGACATCAATATTAAAAAGGATACTAAGAGCTTCTGCAGATGCAAAAGTGCAGAAGAGGGGCAAGATGAAGGATAATCCAAAGAGCTTCTACAGATATATTAAGAGCAAAAGGATAGTAAGGGATAAAATTGGTCCTCTTGAAGATCAGAGTGGTCGACTATGTATGGAACCAAAAGAAATGGGGGAAATCTTAAATAGTTTTTTTGCGTCTGTATTCACTAAGAAAACTAGCATGGAGTCAATAGAAACATAGAAACATAGAAAATAGGTGCAGGAGTAGGCCATTCAGTCCTTCGAGCCTGCACCACCATTCAGTACGATCATGGCCGATCATCCAACTCAGAACCCTGTACCTGCCTTCTCTCCATACCCCCTGGTCCCTTTAGCCACAAGGGCCATATCTAACTCCCTCTTAAATATAGCCAATGAACTGGCCTCAACTGTTTCCTGTGGCAGAGCATTCCACAGATTCACCACTCTCTGTGTGAAGAAGTTTTTCCTCATCTCGGTCCTAAAAGGCTTCCCATTTATCCTCAAACTGTGACCCCTCATTCTGGACTTCCCCAACATCGGGAACAATCTTCCTACATCTAGTCTGTCCAATCCCTTTAGGATCTTATACGTTTCAATCAGATCCCCCCTCAATCTTCTAAATTCCAGAGAGTATAAGCCTAGTCGATCCAGTCTTTCATCATATGAAAGTCCTGCCATCCCAGGAATCAATCTGGTGAACCTTCTTTGTACTCCCTCTATGGCAAGGATGTCTTTCCTCAGATTAGGGGACCAAAACTGCACACAATACTCCAGGTGTGGTCTCACCAAGGCCTTGTACAACTGCAGTAGTACCTCCCTGCTCCTGTACTCGAATCCTCTTGCTATGAATGCCAGCATACCATTCGCCTTTTTCACCGCCTAAAATAAGGCAAACAAGTAGTGAGGTCCTGGAACCTATACAAATTGAAGAGGAGGAGGTGCTTGCTATCTTGAGGCAAATCAGAGTAGATAAATCCCCAGGACCTGACAGGGTATTCCCTCAGACCTTGAAGGAGACTAGTGTTGAAATTGCAGGGGCCCTGGCAGATATACTTAAAATGTCAGTATCCACGGGTGAAGTGCCAGAGGATTGGGGAATGGCTCATGTTGTTCCCTTGTTTAAAAAGGGCTCAAAAAGTAATCCAGGAAATTATAGTCCAGAAAGTTTGTCATCGGTAGTAGGTAAATTATTGGAAGGAGTACTAAGAGATAGGATGTACAAGTATTTGGATAGACAGGGACTTATTAGGGAGCGTCAACATGGCTTTGTGCGTGGTAGATTATGTTTAACAAATCTATTAGAGTTTTTCAAGGAGGTTACCAGGAAAGTAGATGAAGGGAAGGCAGTGGATATTGTCTACATGGACTTCAGTAAGGCCTTTGACAAGGTCCCGCATGGGAGGTTAGTTAGGAAGATTCAGTCGCTAGGTATACATGGAGAGGTGGTAAATTGGATTATACATTGGCTCAATGGAAGAAGCTAGAGAGTGGTAGTGGAGGATTGCTTCTCTGACTGGAGGCCTGTGACTAGTGGTGTGCCACAGGGATCAGTGCTGGGTCCATTGTTATTTGTCATCTATATTAATGATCTGGATGATAATGTGATAAATTGGATCAGCAAATTTGCTGATGATACAAAGATTGGAGGAGTAGTAGACAGTGAGGAAAGCTTTCAAAGCTTGCAGAGGGATTTGAACCAGCTGGAAAAATGGGCTGAAAAATGGCAGATGGAGTTTAATACAGACAAGTATGAGGTATTGCACTTTGGAAGGACAAACCAAGGTAGAACATACAGGGTAAATGGTAAGGCACTGAGGAGTGCAGTAGAACAGAGGGATCTGGGAATACAGATACAAAATTCCCTAAAAGTGGTGTCACAGGTGGATAGGGTCGTAAAGAGAGCTTTTGGTACATTGGCCTTTATAAATCTAAGTATTGAGTATAGGAATTGGAATGTTATGGTGAGGTTGTATAAGACATTGGTGAGACCGAATTTGGAGTATCGTGTGCAGTTTTGGTCACCAAATTACAGGAAGGATATAAATAAGGTTGAAAGAGTGCAGAGAAGGTTTACAAGGATGTTGCCGGGACTTGAGAAACTCAGTTACAGAGAAAGGTTGAATAGGTTAGGACTTTATTCCCTGGAGCGTAGAAGAATGAGGGGAGATTTGATAGAGGTATATAAAATTATGATGGGTATAGATAGAGTGAATACAAGCAGGCTTTTTCCACTGAGGCTAGGGGAGGAAAAAAACCAGAGGACATGGGTTAAGGGTGAGGGGGGAAAAGTTTAAAGGGAACATTAGGGGGGGCTTCTTCACACAGAGAGTGGTGGGAGTGTGGAATGAGCTGCCAGATAAAGTGGTAAACGTGGACTCACTTTTAACATTTAAGAAAAACTTGGACAGGTACATGGATGAGAGGTATATGAAGGGATATGGTCCAGGTGCAGGTCAGTGGGACCAGGCAGAAAAATGTTTCGGCACAGCCAAGAACGACCAAAAGGCCTGTTTCTGTGCTGTAATATTTCTGTAATTTCTAACAGTAGATATCGGACCACTGGAAAATTATGCTGAAGAAGTAGTCACAGGGAACAAGGAAATGGTGGACGAACTGGATAGGTATTTGCATCAGTGTTCACTGTGGAAGACACTGGCCTCATTCAGAACCCTAGTTGGTAGTCCATCTGGTCCACATAACTTATCTACCTTCAGATCTTTTAGCTTCCCAAGTCCCTTTTCCTTAGTAATAGCAACTGTACTCACTCCTGTCCCCTGACACACACTAATTTCTGGCATACTGCTATTGTCTTCCACAGTGAAGACTGCCACAGAATACTTAAGTTCATCTGCCATTTCTTTGCTCCCATTACTACCCCTCCAGCATCATTTTCCAGCAGACAGATATCTACTCTCATTCTCTCTTTTACTCTTTATATATCTGAAAAAACTTTTAGTATTTTCTTTGATATTATTGGCTAGATTACCTTCCCAAACTGCAGGAAGAATTCTATCATATCATGATCACTGTCTCCTACGGGTTCCTTTACCTTAATCTCCCTATTCAAATCTGGTTCATTACGCAGCACCCACCCCAGAATTATCCTTCCCCTAGTGGGCTCAATCTCAAGCTTCTCTAAAAATCTGCAGTTGGGGCATTTGCGGCAATTCATCTGAGAGGCAACTGATCTGTCGATGATGCGGTTAACATTAGTCTGGACTTCACTCAGCTACAACTAACATCATTCTGAACAACCATCAGAAGGGCAAGAAAAGTCATTGGCTGCGGTTTGCCATTACTGCACGTGTCCAAGGCAAAGAAGTTGGCAGGCAAAATCATTGTGGACACTACCGCCCAGCAAGATGCTTTTACCAAAGCTCCGTTTGGAAAGTACTAGAGGGCTATTAAAACAAAAAAAAAACCTTCCCCTGGGCAGTTAATCTGATCAACCATTCTAGTTAGCCCCGACCGACACTATCCATCACCCACATCACTGCACTGCAAGCACTGAATTACTTTTTATGATACCGCTCACATTGTAAACAGATGGTGGTATTTATGTAATTATGCACATTTTATTCCATATCAGTGCTTCTAACTTTATTTTTATATAATTCTTTATTCTGTATAATCATTGAAAGTTGCAGTTTCTTTGTTGTGTGTCATGCCAGCACAACACAGCAAATTTTTAATACACACAAGTACACTCAGTGGCCACTTTATTAAGCATAGGAGTGTATCTAATAAAGTGGCCACTGACTGTACGTTCGTGCTCTTCTCCTGTATCCAACTCAAGGTTCGACTGTCGTGTGTTCAGAGATGCTCTTCTGCCCATCACTGTTGTAACGTGTGGTTATTTGAGTTACTGTCGCCTTCCTGTCAGTTTGAACAAGTCTGGCCATTCTCCTCTGACCTCTCTCATTAACAAGGCATTTTTTCCCAGTGGATGTGTGTTTTTTTTTCGCACCATTCTCTGTAAACTCTAGAGACTGTTGTGCATGAAAATCCCAGGGGATCAACAGTTCCTGAGATCCACAAACTACCCCTTGTGACACCAACAATCATTCCACAGTCAAAGTCACTTACATCATATTTCTTCCCTGTTCTGATGTTTGGTCTGAACAACAACTGAACTTCTTGACAATGTCTGCATACTTTTACGCATTGAGTTGCTGCTACACGGTTGGCTGATTAGATATTTGCATTAACGAGGTGTACAGGAGTACCTGATAAAGTATTTATTGTGCATATATGGTGAATAAAGCTGATCTTTGATGGATTTAAAGAACCCTGGAAACAATGCATTTGAACCCTCAACCACTCCCCCCCTCCCACCCCACCATATCCCGAGTGATAGCTGGGTGATATGAGCAGACACCTTACCCTGAAATTGGCTCTGGTGAATGCTCCAGTAGATGGCCAGGCACTGTTTTTCCTTCTTCATTGCTCGCTTGCAGCGACATTCAAACAGCGTGCTTTGCTGCAGAGCCACCACCGCAGCAACGCACTCATTCTTGATCTCGGGACCGAACAGCATGGCGGCCTTGCCTGCCAGGCACTGGCGCAGGGTGCGGTAGCGGCTGCTGCAGCTTGGTTTGGCGGCACACTGCTCATTGGCCCTTACACAGTCCACTCTCCAACCTCCTGGCAGGACGGGGTCCCCAACAGAGTGAAGCACCTCATCTGGAGGGAGGAGGAGATGATGTTAGTAGAGGGCACAGTTGTGTCAAAAAGCAAAACCATCATTGCAGGATTTTCAACCCGGATGAAACCACTATTCCATCAGCTAACACCACGTTTCTGCCGTTTACAAGGATGCTTCCAGCATTTGAGGACCTGAGTTATGGAGAAAGGTTAAGTAGATTGTGATTTATCCCTGAAGTGTAGGAGAATGAGGGGAGAATTGATAGAGGTGTACAAAATTTTGAGGGGTATAGATAGGGTAAATGCAAGCAAGTTTTTTCCACTGAGGTTGGGTGAGACTAGACTTTGATTTCAAGGCTTAAGGATGAAAGGCGAAATGTTGGAGATGTACCTGAGGGGTACTTCTTCACTTAGAGACACAAAATACTCTGCAGACACTGGGGTCTGGAGAGACTGTGGAATGAATGGTGGATATGAGTTCGATTTCAACATTTAAGAGAGGGGCATGGAGGGCTATGGTCTGGGTGCGAGTCGATGGGATAGGGCTCAATAATAGTTCGGGATGCCACAAAGGGCCTGGTTCTGTGCTGAATGTCCTCTCCATCAACATTATATTCAAAAAGGACCAGCATTTTTGTGAAGCAGAGTTCCAAAGGTCTATTGTAGGTACTCGTGAAAGCCTGACTCTAATAGTTAGTACATGCCCCCTAGTTTTGTACTCCCCTGTGAGTAGAATAAGTTACTCGCCACCTCTCCCCATTACCCAGCATCTGCCTTAACGTTACACTGCAAATACAGTCAGGGAGGAGGTACAGGAGCTTGAAGCACCACACCGAACAGCTTCTTCCCATCTGCTGTCAGATTTCTGAACAGTCCATGAACCCAGGAACATTGTTATTCTTATTTTTGGTTACACAATTTATTTTGTAATTTATAGTAATTTTATGTCTTTGCACTGTACTGCTGCCAGAAAACAAATTTCACTTTATCTGATTCTGACAGCACAGAAACTTACCAGCCACTTCTTTTCTCTCACCCAAATCCATCAATGGACTCTCGCCTCCTTCCTCCTACAACCCCCTTCAATGTATTTACTCTAGCCACTCCTTCTCCTCGTAAGTTCCCCTTTCCTGAAACCCCTCTTGGATTCTGTATGTAATGGGTTGGTGGCCTCCACATCTCCCTTTCCTGAATTCCCTTTTGGTTTGTGTGTCTTGGATTGACGGCCTCCTATTATTCTATTCTCCTTAAATAGAAACTTCCATCTGTGTCCATCTGCCCCCACCTGCTCCACCTGTTTTGGGGTGGTGGGTGTCTCTGGGACATACTGCAGGGCCGGTGGTGGGAGTGAATATTGATATTTCAGAGGATTATGGACAGGCACACAATCAGACAGGGAACAAATTGGATTTCATTCACATGGTCAACATTGAGGGTGGTGGGATGGAGATATGTCTCTACCAAAGGAAGTGTAAGGCACTCCTTCTCCCCCGCTAACCTGCAGATCACCCTTGTGCAAGGTGTAGCACCTGCTTAGCGTCCCCCAGTCAGGGTCACACGAGCAGCTGGTGGATGGTTGTCCGAGCAGCTGGGATGTATCACAAAATATCCATAGAAAAGAAAGCCTGCCCCAGCCGAAAGGTCAATGATTCAATAAAGAACGAAGTACTGCCAGGCAGACAATCTCTGAAGAGTATCGATAATGGCTTTGGTCACCTGTCTTGTACAGACACTGCCCAGAAGGCAATGGCAAACCATTCCTGTAGAAGAATTTGCCAAGAACAATCATGGTGATGGAAAGTCCATGATCACTCATCATACAACACAGTACACGATGATGGTGATGGTCAGCTTGGATATTGTGGACTGAATGGCCTGTTCCTTTCCCATGAGGTACTGTTGTATGTTACAAGATCATGGCTGATCAAATTTCACTCCCAGTTCTGTGCTCCCTTCTGCTCTCCAGAACACTGTGAACACACAACAATAGAGTAAAGTACAGGCCTTTCAGCAGACATTTTAACTTACTCCAACATCAATCTAACCCTTTCCTTCCATATAGCCCTCCATTTTCCCGTCATTCAAGTGCTCATCCAAGAATCTCTTTAATGTCTCCAATATATCTGCCACCAGCACCCCTGGCAGCACATTCCACCCACCCACCACACTCTATCAAAAACCTACCTTTGACATCCCCCCTATACATTCCTCTAATCACCTTCAAATTATGCACCCTTGTATTAGCCAGTTCTGCCCTGGTAAAAACTGGTCAGTCTATGCCCCTTATCTAATACACCCCTCACCCTCCTCAATTCCAAAGAGAAAAGCCCTCGCTCATCAAACAATCCCCATAAGATGTTCCCTTATCCAGGCATCATCCTGGTAAATCTCCTCTGCACCCTCTCTAAGACTTCACATACTTCCTATAGTGAGGCGACCAGATTGGAACACAATGCTCCAAGTGTGGTCTAACGAGTGTTTTATAGAGTTGCAACATTACCTCACAGCTTGTGAACTTAATTCCCCAACTATTGAAGGCCAACACACCTTCTTAACCACCCTATCAAATTTAATAGCATTTTGCTCATGTGATTTTATAGAATTTATCTTCAATTCTGTCAAAAATAATTGTGTTTCTATTATTTCTAGATTCTCCCATAAGAAATATTCTCCAAACCCATCTTGTCTCATGAATCAATCATTCCAATTACTTAAGACTCTGTTTCCCAGGGTAGGGAGCTTAAGGTAAAGGAACCATTAGGGAAGGTGATCATAATATAATAGAATACACCCTGCAGTTTTAGAGAAGGCAGCCAAGGTCAGATGCTTCAGTATTAAGACCATAAGACATAGGAGCAGAATTAGGCCAGTGGTTCCCAACCTCCGGGCCGCGGACCGATA
The DNA here is from genome assembly GCF_030028105.1 of Mobula birostris. Classification (NCBI taxonomy): domain Eukaryota; kingdom Metazoa; phylum Chordata; class Chondrichthyes; order Myliobatiformes; family Myliobatidae; genus Mobula; species Mobula birostris. The sequence continues at coordinate 168,915,032 of NC_092377.1, read as the reverse complement.
CATCGCTGCGAAGCATGCAGGGGTGCAGCGGCGGTTTGGACGCACCCAGCACATCTTTAAGAAAAAAGCCGAAATAAACATGCTAATTAATTAGGTGCCGCCCGGCATGTACATGTCGGCCCAGATCAGAGGTGATTGCCGATTGCGTCGCCTCTGATCTGGGCCGACATTTACGTGCCGGGTGGCTCCTAATTAATTAGCTTGTTTATTTCGGCTTTTTTTCTTAAAGATGTGCTGGGTGCGCTCTGGCCACCGCTGCACCGCTGCATTCTTTGTGGCAATGTATCGGCCCGCAGCCCGGAGGTTGGGGACCACAGAATTAGGTCATTCAGCCGATTAAGTCTGCTCCACCACTCCATCATGGCTGATCCCCGATCCACTCAATCCCATACACCTACCTTATCACCATAACCTTTGATGTCCTGACCGATCAGGAAATGATCAACTTCCACCTTAAATATACGCACGGACTTGACCTTAATCATAGCCTGTGGCAGAGCATTCCACAGATTCACTACTCTCTGACTAAAAGAAATTCCTCCTTTCCTCTGTTCTAAAGAGTTGCACCTCAAATCTGAGACTGTGCTCTCCAGTTCTGAATGCCCCCATTATAGGGAACATCATCTTCACATCCACCCTCTCTAGTCCTTTCAAGATTTGGTAGGTTTCAATGAAATCTCCCTGCATTCTTTAAATTCCAGTGCATACAGGCCCAAAGCTGCCAAACGCTCCTAATATGTTAACCCCATTCATACCCAGAATCATTCTTGTGAACCTCCTCTGAACTCTCTCCAATGACAACACATCTTTTTCTGAGATATGGGATCCAAAACTCTTGACAATACTCCAAGTGTGGCCTGACCAGTGTCTTATTAAAGGCTCACCATTATCTCTTTGCTTTTATATTCTATTCCCCTTGAAATAAATGCCAACATTGCACTTGCCTTCTTTACCACAGACTCAACCTGTAAATTAACCTTCTGGGAGTCTTGCATGAGGATTCCCTTTACACTTCTGATAACTTAATTTTCTCCCCATTTAGATAATAGTCTGCACCATTGTTCCTTTTACCAAAATGCATCATCATACATTTCCCAACACTGTATTCCATCTCTCACTTTTTTGCCCATTCTTCCAGTTTGTCTAAATCCTGCTGCAATCGCATTGCTTCCTCAGCACTACCTACCCCTCCACTTATCTTCATATTATCTATAGCTTTGCCACAAAGCCATCAATTCCATATTCTAATTCATTGACAAACAATGTGAAAAGTAGCGGTCCCAATAGACACCCCTGAGGAACATCACCAGTCACCAACAGCCAACCAGAAAAGGCCCCTTTATTCCCACTCACTGCCTCCTGCCTGTCAGCCATTCTGCTATCCGTGCCAGTAGCTTTCCTGTTATGTCATGGGACTTTACCTTGTTAAGCAGCCTCATGTGTGGCACTTTATCAAACGCCTTCTGAAAGTCCAAGTAAAAGACATCCATTGCCTCTCCTTTGTCCACCCTGATATTACTTCCTCGAAGAACTCTAACAGATTTGTCAGGCAAGATTTCCCTTCACAGAAACCATGCTGACTTTGACTTATTTTATGATTGGTCTCTAAGTACCTTGAAACCTCATCCTTAATAATAGACTTCAACACTTTCCCAACCACTTGTTAGGATAACTGACCTGTAATTTCCTTTCTTTTGCCTTCCTCCCTTCTTAAAGAGTGGAGTGACATTTGCAATTTTCTAGATCTCCGGGACCATGACAGAATCAAGTGATTCTTGAAAGATCATGACCAGTGCATCTGTTATCTCTTCTGCAACCTCTCTCAGGACTCTGGGATGTGGTCCGTCTGGCCCAGGTGACTTATCCACCTTAAGACCTTTGAGTTTGCCTAACACTTTTTCCTTTGTAATAACAACAGCACTCACTTCTGTTCCCTGACACTCACAGACCTCTGGCACACTGCTAGTGTCTTCCACAGTGAAGACTGAAGCAAATACCCATAAAGTTCATCTGCTATTTCTTTGTCCCCCATTACTACCTCACCAGCATCATTTTCCAGTGGTCCAATATCAACTCTCACCTCCCTTTTACACTTCAGATAACTGAAAACACTTTTGTAATATTGTTTTATATTATTGGCTAGTCTGCCCTCATATTTCATCTTTTCCCTGCTTATAACTTTTTTAGTAGCCTTTTCTTGGATTTTAAAAACTTCCCAATCATCCAACTTCCCACTCACTTTTGCTACTTTATATGCCCTTTCCTTGGCTTTTATGCAGTCCTTAACTTCCTTTGTCAGCCACAGTTGCCTACCCCTGCCATTTGAGAACTTCTTCCTTTGTGGGACATATCTACCCTGCACCTTGTGAACTACTTCCAGGATCTTTAGCCATCACTGCCTCCTAAGGGTTCCTTTACATTAAGCTCCCTAATAAGATCAGCATTGTTACACAACAACCAATCTAAGATACCCTTTCCCTGAGTAGACTCAAACAAGCTGCTCTAAAAAGCCATCTTGTAGGCATTCAACAAATTTCCTCTCTTGCAATCTGACACCAATCTGATTTTCCCAATCCCCTTGCATATTGAAGTCCCCCATTACAATTATTGTCATTGCCCTTATTATATGCCTTTTCCAGCTCCCTTTGCAATCTCAGCCCCATATCTTGGCTACTATTTGGAGGCCCAGATATGATTCCCATAATAGTTTTTTCAATTTCTTAACTCCACCCACAAAGATTACAGTGGAGTAAAGGGAACTACAGGGGCATGAGGGAGGAGCTAGTCAAAGTTGATTGGAAGGGGAACTAGCAGGGATAATGAGAGAACAGCAATGGCTAGTGTTTCTAGGAGCAATTCGGAAGGTGCAAGGATAGATACATCTCAAAGAAGTGTTGTAAAGGGAGGAAGAGGCAAGTGTATCTTACAAGGGAGGTCAAATCCATTGTAAAAGCCAAAGAGAGGGCATAAAATATAACAAAAAATTAAGAGGGAAGTTAGAGGATTGGGAAGCTTTAAAAAAAAAACCCTGCAGAAGGTAACTAAAAACCCATAAGGAGAGAAAAGATGAAATATAAGGGAAAGCTAGCCAATAACGTCAAGGTGGTTACCAAAAGTTTTTCAGATATTAAACAGTAAACTAGAGATAAGAGGGGATATCAGACCACTGGGAAATGACACTGGAGAGATAGTCATGGGGGACAAAGAAATAGTAGTGCCTGAATAGGTATTTTGCTTTAGTCTTCATTGTGGAAGAGACTAGAGTATGCAGAAATCTGAGTGTTTCAGGGGACAGAATTGAGTGCAGTTGCTAATACTGGAAAGAAGGTGCTTGGGAAACAAAGGTCTGAAGGCAGATAAGTCCCTTGGACCAGATGAACTGCACCCCAGGGTTCTGAAAAAGGTAGCTGAAAAGATTGTTGAGATATGATCTTTCTAGAATTACTAGATTCTGAAATGGTTCCTGAGGACTGGAAAATTGCAAATATCATTCCATTCTTTAAGAAGTTAGGAAGGCAGAAGAAAGGAAGTTATAGACCAGATAGCCTGACTTCAGTGGTTAGGAAGTATTAAGGTTGAGGTTTCAAGAGTACTTGGAGGCACAGTAGTGTAGCAGTTAGCTCAGAGCTATTACGGTTCAGGGCATCAGAGGTTGGAGTTCAATTCTGACATCATCTGTGAGGAATCTGTATGTTCTCCTCGTGAACTATGTGGGTTTTCTCTGGGTGCTCTGGTTTCCTCCACAGTCCAAAAATGTACCAGTTAATAGGTTAATTGGTCATTGTAAATTGTCCCACAATTAAGCTAGGGTTAAATCATGGGTTGCTCGCAGTTTGACTCGAAGAACCACAAGGGCTTGTTCCATGCTGTTTCTCAATAAATAAATAACAGACTAAAATCAGCATGGTTCCCTTAAGGGGAAATCTTGCCTGACAAATCTGTTGGTATTATTTTAGGAAATAATAGGCAGGATAGACAAAGGAGAATCAATCGATGTTGCTTATTTGGACTTTCATAAGCCTTTGACAAAGTGCCACATGAAGCTGCTTAACAAGAAAAGAGCCCATGATATTGCAGGACAGGTACCAGCTCGGATAGAAGATTGGCTGACTGACAGGAGACAAAGAGTGGGAATTAAGGGTGCCAGTGACTAGTGGTGTTCTGCAGGGTCGGTGTTTGGACTGCTTCTCTTCACATTATACGTCAATGATTTGGATGATGGAATTGATGTCTTTGTGACTAAGTTTGTAGATGATATAGGCAGGTAGCGTTGAGGAATCAAGGAGCCTGCAAAAGGACCTATAAAGATTGAGAGAGTGTGTAAAGAAGTGGCAAGTGGAATATAGTGAAGGAAAGCATATGTTCATGCATTTTGTTAGAAGAAATAAAAGCACAGACTACTTTCTAAACCATGAGAGAATATAAAATAGTCCAAGGTGCAAATGGACTTAGGAGTCCTCGTGCAGGGTTCCCTGAAGTTTACCTTACACATTGAGTCAATGGTATAGAAGGCAAATGCAATGTTAGCATTCATCTCGAGACAACTAGAATATAAAAGCAAGGATGTAAGGATGTAATGCTGAGGCTTTATAAGGCATTGGTCAGACCACACAGAGTATTGTGAACAGTTTCGGGCCCCTTACGTAAGAAAAGTTGTGCTGGCATTGAAGAGGGACCAGAGAAAGTTGATGAGAATAATTTCGGGAATTAAAGTGTTAACATATGAGGAGTGTTTGATAGCTTCAGGCTTGTACTCACCGGAGTTTAAAATACTGACGGGTGGGAGGGGGGTTTCGTTGAAACCTATCGAGTATTAAAAGGCCTTGATAGAGTGAATGTGGAGAAGGTGTTTCATATGGTTGGAGAGCCTGGACCAGACAGCACAGACACAGGATAGAAGGACATCCTTTCAGAACAGTTCTTGATTAGTCAGGGCATCAAAGGTTATGGAGAGAAGGCAGGGGAATGGGATTGAGAGAGAAAATAAATCAGCCATGGTGGACTGCCGGAGCAGACTTGATGGACTGAATGGGCTAATTCGACTGCTATGCCTTATGGTGTTAAATGTCAAACACCAGAAGACAGGTTTATAAACACAAAATATTCTGCAGATGCTGTAAACCCAGAACAACACGCGCAAAATGCTGGAGGAACTCAGCAGGTCAGACAGCATCAATGGAAGTGAATAAGCAGACAATCTTTCAGGCCGAGACCCTTCATCAGGACTGGAAAGGAAGGGGGAAAAAAGCCAGAATAAGACAGTGGGGAAGGGGAAGTGCAAGCTGGAAAGTGATAGGTGAGGTCAAGATAGGTTCTAGACAAGAGGAGAAAGTTTAAAGGAGATGACAAAGGCAAGTTTTTTTTTAAACCGAAGAAGTGGTGGGTGCCTGGAACAGGCAGACAATGAAGGGAAAAGAATCACATACAGGCAGATGGAGTTAGAATACATACGATGGACCGAAGGGCCTGTCCCTGTGCTGTTACTCATTCTAGGTTCCTCTTTTCTGTACAGCAGGGGGTACAAGCCCAACCCTCACTAAACTGCACCCGTTCCAGGTACTAGACCAGTAACCCTTCCCTGAACTATTTCCAATATAGTCATACTATTTCTTAAACAGAGAGATATCAGACTGTGGTCTCATCCTTCCCCAGTATACCTGAACCCGGCACTTCAACTCCCCAGCAACAAAACAACAGTATGGGGTCAACTTTCTAACTCTTTGCTGTTATCACACGTCACCTCTTTGCAAATCAGGCTCAAGGAATCCTCAGAGCACAGTTAGACATTCAGACATTCTGCTTCCCCTCTCATTTCTCTTGCCAGATTTCTCACACCTTTGGCCAATTAAGCCATCTATTACCCTCCCTTGTCTCCCTAAGGTCCTCTCTCATACAGTTTGTGTAACTGAACTCTTGGGGATCAAGTATCACTGCAGTAAATCCATGTCACAATCCGTTCAAAGGGAGCACATCTTTCAGCTGAATGAGCCCATTAATTCAATGAGAAAGACCCATAGTACAACTCTAACCATTCATCTCACTTGTCCATGTGTGGCTAAACCTACCTAGTTACAAAGATACAAACGTACTGTTTCACGTACCCTTGGTACCAGTGTAAATTGTAAATATTCATTACGCAAGTCTGTTTTAAATAACCAGCAATTTGAAAATAAGTACAAATTGCCAGAGAACACAAGAGGTTCTGCAGATGCTGGAAATCTTGAGCAACTCATACAAAATGTTACAGGAACTCAGCAGGTTAGGCAGCATCGACAGAGGGAGTAAACAGTTGACTGTTAATTCTGCTCCATAGATGCTGCCCGATTTGCTGAGTTACTCCTGCATTTTGCGGCGTGTTGCTCAAGATTACTAGAGGAACTGCATAGCATTGGGAGATGGAGTCTTTACCTGAAAAGTTGACCGTCCATTCCCCCGCCCCTCACAGATACTGCCTGACCCACTGAGTTTCTCCGGACTTTGTTTATTTATACCAGTTATGTTTGCAATGTAGAAATGCATTTACTGTCTCAAATATTTCTGCTCCCTAACCAGCAACAGATTCCTAATGATTAGGTTCCATTTTCCCAGTTTTTTCAATCATATTTTATTTAGAGATGCAGAACGGTAACAAGCCCTTCCGGCCCAACAGGCCGGCGCCGCCCAATTACACCCACGTAACTAATTCACCGACTGTGTCCTTGGACTGTCAGAGGAAACCGAAACACTCAGAGGAAACCCACACGGTCACGGACAGAAAGTACAAACCCCTTACAGACGACAGCAGGAAATGAATCTGTGTAGTAGCTGCTCTAATAGTGTAACACGGACTGCTTTTAAATGATACTATTGTACCTGCCTCAACTACTTCTTCTGGCAGCTCGTTCCATGGACTCACCACTCTCTCTGTGAAAATGTTACGCATCAGTTCCCTTTTAAATCATTTCCCTCTCACCTTAAATCTATGCCCCCTACCCTGGGGGAATGTATAGTACAAACTCCTTACAACCACGCTGAGATATTTTACTGAGATTTCTGACTGTTCTCCTGCAGTTATTAAATCTTCAAGATTCACCACTGAATGGAAAACCAAAAGCAGCAAATTCCCTTTTAATTCTTCATCATTTTCTGATGGTGCGGGGCCTGTACCTGCTGCAGTTTGGAAGAATGGTGAGGGTGGGGGTGGAATCTCATTGAAACCTATTGAACATTGAAAGCCCTAGAGAGAGTAGATGTGGAGAGGTGGGGGGAGGGGAGATCTAGGACCAGAGGGCTCAGCCACAGAATAGAAGAACATTGCTTTAGATCAGAGATGAGGATGAATTTCTTCACCAGAGGGAGATAAATCTGTGGAATTTATTGCCACGGACCATGGAGGAGGCCAAGTCATTGAGTATGTTTAAAGCAAAGGTTGATAGGTTCTTGATTAGTCAGGGTGTCAATGGTTAGGGAAAGAAGGCAGGAGAATGGGGTTGAGGGGGAAAATAAATCAGCCATGATATAACCATATAACCATATAGCAATTACAGCATGGAAACAGGCCATCTCGGCCCCTCTAGTCCATGCCGAACTCTTACTCTCACCTAGTCCCACCGACCTGCACTCAGCCCATAACCCTCCATTCCCTTCCTGTCCATATATCTATCCAATTTAACTTTAAACAACAACATCGAACCTGCCTCAACCACTTCTAGTAGAAGCTCGTTCCACACAGCTACCACTCTCTGAGTAAAGAAGTTCCCCTTCATGTTACCCCTAAACTTTTGCCCCTTAACTCTCACCTCATGTCCTCTTGTTTGAATCTCCCCAACTCTCAATGGAAAAAGCCTATCCACATCAACGCTATCTATCCCGCCCATAATCTTAAATACCTCAACCTTCTACGCTCCAAAGAATAAAGACCTAACTTGTTCAACCTTTCTCTGTAACTTAGAAGATGAAACCCGGGCAATATGATGGAATGGTGGAGCACAGCAGATGAACTGAATGGAATGAAATGAACTAAATTTGCTCCTATGTCTTTTGGCTGCTTCTGTTTTGCGGTTTATACAATTTACCAGCATCTGATACTTTGTAAGAGGTGTTTCAAGCCCTTAAGATGTCTCATAATATTATTAAACTCTCAAGGAAGGGTATGTTCCTGCGTACTCCCTTCGCAATGCAGAACCACTGAAGAATGCAGAAGATCACCCCAGCGCTGAGTGAAGAGCTCAAACTGGGAGGATGAGGTCCAGGGAATCTTCTCTCACCATAAAAGTCAGAGTCAAAGAGAGAATCACCTTTCAGCCCATTGAATCTATGCTGAGCAACCACTGATTTCTTCACATCACGCTCTCATTCAATAGAACCTAGAAAATTATAGTACAGGTCCTTTGGCCCACGATATTGTACTGACCTTTTAACCTACTTTAAGATCAATCTCCCTTGCATAGTCCTCCATATTTCTATCAATATTCTCACCATACTTCTAACAACTCTTCTTAAATCCTACCCCTTACCTACACACTAGGGCAATTAACCTACCAACCTGCATGTTTCTGCGAATGTGAGAGGACATTCTTGCACCCAAAGGTCACAGGGAGAACATGCAACCTCCACAAAGGGAGTACAAAAGGTCAGGATTGAACTTGAGTTGCTGGACTGCCGTCAGGGTGTCCACAGGGCGATGTTAATCAAGGCCACCTGGTGAGAGAGAGGTGGGAATGTTTGGATCTTTCCTGCCAGAGGCCATGGGGAGAGAATCAGAATCAGGTTTAATGTCACTGACGTATGTCATAAATTTCCTGTTTGATAGTACAATAAATAAAAGCCTTTAAATTACAATGAAATCAAATAATTAGTGTTAAAGAGAGCAAAAATACTGAGGTAGTGTTCATGGGTTCATTGTGTGTCCAGAAATCTGATGGCAGAGGGGAAGAAGCTGTTCCTGAAATGTCAAGTGTGTATCTTCAGGCTGCTGTATCTCCGCCCAAGTGGGAGCAATGAGAAGAGGGCACGCCCCGGGTGTGCCCCGGGTGATGGGGGTCCCCAATGATGGATGCCCCCTTTTGATTGCCCTCAATGCTAGTGCCCAGGATGGAGCTGGTTGAGTTGACTTTTTCTGATCCTGTGCACTGGCCCCTCCATACCAGATGGTGAATCAACCAGCTAGAATGCTCTACACTGTACACCTGTAGAATTTTGCTGGAGCCTTTTTTGGCATACCAAATCTCCCCAGGCACCTAAGGAAAATTGCCTTCTTTGTAATTGCATCAATATGTTGGGTCCAGGATAGATCTTCTGAGATGTTCAACTCTGAGTCCATAATGTAGCAAGCTACTGACTCACGTGCATCCTGTCTGGCCAACTGAAACTCTTCATCAATTGGACCAAAGGCACGCAGGTCTACAGTCACGACCGTGATTGGTGGCAAGAAACCAGCATACAGCTTCGCGGACTTAAATACAAATCCCAAAGTAGCTGCTTAGCAACAGTGAGGACACCCTGATGTGGGCCCTGGGCATTGTCACCCAACTCACGGGCATCATGGACAGCAAGTGTTGTGGAGCAGACCGGTGGTTCCGCCAGCTGTGTTTCTGCTGTAGGCTGCAGCCCCAGTGTTGACATTGCTCCTCTGTGGCAGCTGCATCACAACAGGCACGTTCCTCACCAAACTCCAGTCAGGGAGGCACTGAGCTGTGATACCCTTTGAGGTCCTGGCTCAGACTCAGTTGTAGTTTAAGTTTGCAGGGATGGCTTTGGGAACAGTGCAGTGAGCAGGGGGGTCAGATTAGGGTTTAGGGACAGGGATGAGGGATAGTAAGAGGTCAGGGGCAGTAAATGAAGAGTCAGGGCAAGGAAGAGGTGGTCAGAGCTCTCCGTGGTTGATGGGCAACAATCCCCAAGGACGGATGTCAAGTTGGCAGACGCTGAGGAGAAAGACCAACAATTCCCGGGGTCATTGACCAAAGAGGGCCACTGACCCTGCAGGGTTAGAGGGTTGAGTAGGAAGCATGAAGGCCGGTGAAGCACCCACCCCACAACCCCCAGTCGGCAAAATGCAGAGGATGAAATCTGAAAGTCAAAGCCCTTGGATCAACATGTCTGGAAGATGGACGCACAAACTCTGAGAGTCTGGGCCAGGGACTGGAGACTTGGAGACAACCAGTCCTGGGGTTGGAGATCTGCTGGTGCGGGAAAGGGGCTGGTATTGCTGCTGTCATTTTCATTCATTGTTGTAGTGCTGTTGTTATTGCTTGTGTTGTTCTGCTGAACATCGTGGACACCAGAAAGTGTATTTCCACTTGGGGACTACCCACAACTCATCCTGAGGTCGTCATGGTTGATAACACAATCACAAATACTGGAGAAACTCAGCAGGTCGGGCAGCATCTGTGGGAATGAACATACAGTTGACATTTTTGGCTGAGATAATTCTCCACTCCAGTATTCTGTGTGCGTTGCTCCGGATTTCCAGCATCTGCAGAATCTCCAGTGTTTATGACACATTTCACTGTATGTTTCAATGTACATACGATAAAGAAGAGAATCTGAGGACAAGAAGGATTGGGGAGGGACTATTATAGATCGGGGATCCCAACCTTTTTTAGGCTATGGACCCCTACCATTAAGCAAGGGGTTTATGGAAACCCTGTTGTAGGTTGAATCAGGGCAAGTTTACATGCCATTCAGTAATGGCTGATCCAGAGAGGAGAGAATGTGAAATGGCAAGTGACAGCCCGAGGTCCCGAGCTATCCATACTGGGCAGCAATGGCCCCCTCAATGACAGTGTCCACTAACCACACTTAACCCATCTCTCTCTGTTAACATTTCACCCTCCTCTCACGTTCACCACACTCACCCTCCTCTCTCGTTCACCACACTTCACCCTCCTCTTTCATTCACAGTTCACCTTCCTCTCTCGTTCACACTTCATCCTGCTCTCTCGTTTACCACACTTCAACATCCTCTCTTGTTCACACTTCACCCTCCTCTCTCATTCACACTTCACTCTCCTCTCCGTTCACACTTCATTCTCCTCTCTCGTTCACCACACTTCACCCTGCTCTCTCGTTCACACTTCACCCTCCTCTCTCGTTCACAACACTTCACCCTCCTCTCTCGTTCACACTTCACTCTCCTCTCTCGTTCACATTTCACCCTCCTCTCTCGTTCACACGTCACCCTCCTCTCTCATTCACACTTCACTCTCCTGTCCGTTCACACATCACCCTCCTCTCTCGTTCACACTTCACCCTCCTCTCTCATTCACCACACTTCACCCTCTTCTCTCGTTCACACTTCACACTGCTTTTTCATTCACACTTCACCTTCCTCTCTCGTTCACAACACTTCACCCTCCTCTCTCGTTCACACTTCACTCTGCTCTCTCGTTCACCACAATTCACCCTCCCCTTTCATTCACACTTCACCCTCCTCTCTCGTTCACCACACTTCAACATCCTCTCTCGTTCACACTTCACCCTCCTCTCCGTTCACACTTCACTCTCCTCTCTCGTTCACCACACTTCACCCTGCTCTCTTGTTCACACATCACCCTCCTCTCTCGTTCACACTTCACCCTCCTCTCTCGTTCACCACACTTCACCCTCCTCTCTGTTCACACTTCATCCTGCTCTCTCGTTCCCACTTCACTCTCCTCTCCCGTTCACCGCACTTCACCCTCCTCTCTCGTTCACCACACTTCACCCTTCTCTCTCGTTCACACTTCACCCTTCTGTCTTGTTCACACTTCACCCTCCTCTCTCGTTCACACTTCACTCTCCTCTCCGTTCACACTTCACCCTCCTCTCTCGTTCACATTTCACCCTCCTCTCTCAGTCACCACACTACACCCTCCTCTCTCATTCACCACACTTCTCCCTCCTCTCTCGTTCACACTTCATCCTCCTCTCTCCGTTCACATTTCACCCTCCGCTCTCGTTCACCAGACTTCACCCTCCTCTGTCGTTCACCAGACTTCACCCTCCTCTCTCGTTCACCACATTTCAGCCTCTTCTCTCGTTCACACTTCACCCGACTCTTTCATTCACACTTCACCCTTCTGTCTCGTTCACATTTCATCCTCCTCTCTCATTCACCACACTTCACCCTCCTCTTTCATTCACACTTCGCCCTTCTGTCTCGTTCACACTTCACCCTCCTTCTCATTCACACTTCACTCGCCTCTCTCGTTCACCACACTTCACCCTCCTCTCTCGTTCACCACATTTCACCCTCCTCTCTCGTTCACACTTCACCTTCCTCTCTCGTTCACACTTCACCTTCCTCTCTCGTTCACCACACTTCACCCTCCTCTCTCGTTCACACTTATCTCACCTCTCCGTTCACACTTCACCCTTCTGTCTCGTTCACACTTCACCCTCCTCTTCGTTCACACTTCACCCTCCTCTCTCATTCACACTTCACCCTCCTCTCTCGTTCACCACACTTCACCCTCCTCCTTCGTTCAGACTTCATTCTCCTCTCTCGTTCACACTTCACCCTCCTCTCTCGTTCACACTTCACCCTCCTTCTCGTTCACACTTCACTCTCCTCTCCATTCACACTTCACCCTCCTCTCTCATTCACCACACTTCATCCTCCTCTCTCGTTCACACTTCATCCTCCTCTGTCGTTCACACTTCACCCTCCTCTTTCATTCACACTTCACCCTTCTGTCTCGTTCACACTTCACCCTCCTTCTCGTTCACACTTCACTCTCCTCTCCGCTCACACTTCACTCTCCTCTCTCGTTCACACTTCACCCTCCTCTCTCATTCACCACACTTCACCCTCCTCTCTCGTTCACCACACTTCACCCTTCTCTCTCATTCACCACACTTCACCCTTCTCTCTCGTTCACACTTCACCATCCTCTCTCGTTCACACTTCACCTTCCTCTCTCGTTCACCACACTTCACCCTCCTCTCTCGTTCACACTTCACTCTCCTCTCCGTTCACACTTCACCCTCCTCTTCGTTCACACTTCACCCTCCTCTCTCATTCTCACCACCCTCCTCTCTCGTTCACCACACTTCACCCTTCTCTCTCGTTCACCACACTTCACCCATCTCTCTCGTTCACACTTCACCCTCCTCTCTCATTCACACTTCACTCTCCTCTCCGTTCACACTTCACCCTTCTGTCTCGTTCACACTTCACTCTCCTCTCTCGTTCACACTACACTCTCCTCTCACGTTCACACATCACCTCTCTCGTTCACACTTCACCCTTCTCTCTCGTTCACACTTCACCCTTCTGTCTCGTTCACACCACCCTCCTATGTCGTTCACACTTCACCCTCCTATGTCGTTCACACTTCACCCTCCTATGTCGTTCACACTTCACCCTCCTCTCTGTTCAGACTCCACCCTCCTCTCTCATTCACCACACTTCACCGTCCTCCCTCGTTCAGACTTCATTCTCCTCTCTCGTTCATACATCACCCTCCTCTCTCGTTCAAACTTCACCCTCCTCTCTCGTTCACACTTCATCCTGCTCTCTCGTTCACCACACATCACCCTCCTCTTTCGTTCACACTTGACCCTCCTCTCTCGTTCACACTTCATCCTGCTCTCTCGTTCACCACACTTCACCCTCCTCTCCGTTCACACTTCACCGTCCTCACTCGTTCACACTTCACCCTCCTCTCTCGTTCACACTTCACACTCCTCTCTCGTTCACCACACTTCACCCTCCTCTCTCATTCACACTTCATCCTCCTCTCTCGTTCACACTTCACCCTCCTCTTTCGTTCACACTTCACCCTCCTCTCTCGTTCACACTTCATCCTGCTCTCTCGTTCACCACACTTCACCCTCCTATCGGTTCACACTTCACCCTCCTCTCTCGTTCACACTTCACTCTCCTCTCCGTTCTCACTTCACCCTAATCTCTCGTTCACACTTCACCCTACTCTCTCATTCACACTTCACCCTCCTCTCTCATTCACCACACTTCAGCCTCCTCTCTCCGTTCACACTTCACACTCCTCTCTTGATCACCAGACATCACCCTCCGCTCTCATTCACCAGACTTCACCCTCCTCTCTCGTTCACCACACTTCACCCTCCTCTCTCGTTCACACTTCACCCTGCTCTCTCGTTCACACTTCATCCTGCTCTCTCGTTCACCACACTTCACCCTCCTCTCTCGTTCACACTTCACCATCCTCTCTCGTTCACACTTCACACTCCTCTCTCGTTCACCACACTTCACCCTTCTCTCTCATTCACACTTCATCCTCCTCTCTCGTTCACACTTCAGCCTCCTCTTTCGTTCACACTTCACCCTCCTCTCTCGTTCACACTTCATCCTGCTCTCTCGTTCACCACACTTCACCCTCCTATCGGTTCACACTTCACCCTCCTCTCTCGTTCACACTTCACTCTCCTCTCCGTTCTCACTTCACCCTAATCTCTCGTTCACACTTCACCCTACTCTCTCGTTCACACTTCACCCTCCTCTCTCGTTCACCACACTTCACCCTCCTCTCTCCGTTCACACTTCACCTTCCTCTCTTGATCACCAGCCATCACCCTCCGCTCTCGTTCACCAGACTTCACCCTCCTCTCTCGTTCACCACACTTCACCCTCCTCTCTCGTTCACACTTCACCCTCCTCTTTCGTTCACACTTCACCCTTCTGTCTCATTCACACTTCACTCTCCTTTCCGTTCACACTTCACGCTCCTCTCTCGTTCACCACACTTCACCCTCCTCTCTCATTCACCACACCTCACCCTCCTCTCGTTCACACTTCATCCTCCTCTCTCGTTCATCACACTTCAGCCTCCTCTTTCGTTCACACTTCACCCTCCTCTCTGGTTCACACTTCATCCTGTTCTCTCGTTCATCACACTTCACCCTCCTATCCGTTCACACTTCACCCTCCTCTCTCATTCACACTTCACTCTCCTCTCCATTCTCACTTCACCCTACTCTCTCGTTAACACTTCACCCTCCTCTCTCATTCACACTTCACCCTCCTTCTCGTTCACACTTCACTCTCCTCTCCATTCACACTTCACCCTCCTCTCTCATTCACCACACTTCATCCTCCTCTCTCGTTCACACTTCATCCTCCTCTCTCGTTCACCACACTTCACCCTCCTCCCTTGTTCAGACTTCATTCTCCTCTCTCGTTCGTACATCACTCTCCTCTCCATTCACACTTCACCCTCCTCTCTCATTCACCACACTTCACCCTCCTCTCTCGTTCACACTTCATCCTCCTCTCTCATTCACACTTCATCCTCCTCTCTCGTTCACACTTCACCCTCCTCTTTCGTTCACACTTCACCCTCCTCTCTCGTTCACACTTCATCCTGCTCTCTCGTTCACCACACTTCACCCTCCTATCGGTTCACACTTCACCCTCCTCTCTCGTTCACACTTCACCCTCCTCTCTCGTTCACACTTCACTCTCCTCTCCGTTCTCACTTCACCCTACTCTCTCGTTCACACTTCACCCTCCTCTCCGTTCACACTTCATTCTCCTCTCTCGTTCACCACACTTCACCCTGCTCTCTCGTTCACACTTCACCCTCCTCTCTCGTTCACAACACTTCACCCTCCTCTCTCGTTCACACTTCACTCTCCTCTCTCGTTCACATTTCACCCTCCTCTCTCGTTCACACGTCACCCTCCTCTCTCATTCACACTTCACTCTCCTGTCCGTTCACACTTCACCCTCCTCTCTCGTTCACACTTCACCCTCCTCTCTCATTCACCACACTTCACCCTCTTCTCTCGTTCACACTTCACACTGCTTTTTCATTCACACTTCACCTTCCTCTCTCGTTCACAACACTTCACCCTCCTCTCTCGTTCACACTTCACTCTGCTCTCTCGTTCACCACAATTCACCCTCCCCTTTCATTCACACTTCACCCTCCTCTCTCGTTCACCACACTTCAACATCCTCTCTCGTTCACACTTCACCCTCCTCTCCGTTCACACTTCACTCTCCTCTCTCGTTCACCACACTTCACCCTGCTCTCTTGTTCACACATCACCCTCCTCTCTCGTTCACACTTCACCCTCCTCTCTCGTTCACCACACTTCACCCTTCTCTCTCGTTCACACTTCACCCTTCTGTCTCGTTCACACTTCACCCTCCTTCTCGTTCACACTTCACTCTCCTCTCCGTTCACACTTCACCCTCCTCTCTCGTTCACATTTCACCCTCCTCTCTCAGTCACCACACTACACCCTCCTCTCTCATTCACCACACTTCTCCCTCCTCTCTCGTTCACACTTCATCCTCCTCTCTCCGTTCACATTTCACCCTCCGCTCTCGTTCACCAGACTTCACCCTCCTCTGTCGTTCACCAGACTTCACCCTCCTCTCTCGTTCACCACATTTCAGCCTCTTCTCTCGTTCACACTTCACCCGACTCTTTCATTCACACTTCACCCTTCTGTCTCGTTCACATTTCATCCTCCTCTCTCATTCACCACACTTCACCCTCCTCTTTCATTCACACTTCGCCCTTCTGTCTCGTTCACACTTCACCCTCCTTCTCATTCACACTTCACTCGCCTCTCTCGTTCACCACACTTCACCCTCCTCTCTCGTTCACCACATTTCACCCTCCTCTCTCGTTCACACTTCACCTTCCTCTCTCGTTCACACTTCACCTTCCTCTCTCGTTCACCACACTTCACCCTCCTCTCTCGTTCACACTTCACTCACCTCTCCGTTCACACTTCACCCTTCTCTCTCGTTCACACTTCACCCTCCTCTTCGTTCACACTTCACCCTCCTCTCTCATTCACACTTCACCCTCCTCTCTCGTTCACCACACTTCACCCTCGTCCTTCGTTCAGACTTCATTCTCCTCTCTCGTTCACACTTCACCCTCCTCTCTCGTTCACACTTCACCCTCCTTCTCGTTCACACTTCACTCTCCTCTCCATTCACACTTCACCCTCCTCTCTCATTCACCACACTTCACCCTCCTCTCTCGTTCACACTTCATCCTCCTCTGTCGTTCACACTTCACCCTCCTCTTTCATTCACACTTCACCCTTCTGTCTCGTTCACACTTCACCCTCCTTCTCGTTCACACTTCACTCTCCTCTCCGCTCACACTTCACTCTCCTCTCTCGTTCACACTTCACCCTCCTCTCTCATTCACCACACTTCACCCTCCTCTCTCGTTCACCACACTTCACCCTTCTCTCTCGTTCACACTTCACCATCCTCTCTCGTTCACACTTCACCTTCCTCTCTCGTTCACCACACTTCACCCTCCTCTCTCGTTCACACTTCACTCTCCTCTCCGTTCACACTTCACCCTCCTCTTCGTTCACACTTCACCCTCCTCTCTCATTCTCACCACCCTCCTCTCTCGTTCACCACACTTCACCCTTCTCTCTCGTTCACCACACTTCACCCATCTCTCTCGTTCACACTTCACCCTCCTCTCTCATTCAAACTTCACTCTCCTCTCCGTTCACACTTCACCCTTCTGTCTCGTTCACACTTCACCCTCCTCTTCGTTCACACTTCACTCTCCTCTCTCGTTCACACTACACCCTCCTCTCACGTTCACACATCACCTCTCTCGTTCACACTTCACCCTTCTCTCTCGTTCACACTTCACCCTTCTGTCTCGTTCACACCACCCTCCTATGTCGTTCACACTTCACCCTCCTCTCTGTTCAGACTCCACCCTCCTCTCTCATTCACCACACTTCACCCTCCTCCCTCGTTCAGACTTCATTCTCCTCTCTCGTTCATACATCACCCTCCTCTCTCGTTCAAACTTCACCCTCCTCTCTCGTTCACACTTCATCCTGCTCTCTCGTTCACAACACATCACCCTCCTCTTTCGTTCACACTTGACCCTCCTCTCTCGTTCACACTTCATCCTGCTCTCTCGTTCACCACACTTCACCCTCCTCTCCGTTCAAACTTCACCGTCCTCACTCGTTCACACTTCACCCTCCTCTCTCGTTCACACTTCACACTCCTCTCTCGTTCACCACACTTCACCCTCCTCTCTCATTCACACTTCATCCTCCTCTCTCGTTCACACTTCACCCTCCTCTTTCGTTCACACTTCACCCTCCTCTCTCGTTCACACTTCACACTCCTCTCTCATTCACCACACTTCACCCTCCTCTCTCCGTTCACACTTCACCCTCCTCTCTTGATCACCAGACATCACCCTCCGCTCTCATTCACCAGACTTCACCCTCCTCTCTCGTTCACCACACTTCACCCTCCTCTCTCGTTCACACTTCATCCTGCTCTCTCGTTCACACTTCATCCTGCTCTCTCGTTCACCACACTTCACCCTCCTCTCTCGTTCACACTTCACCATCCTCTCTCGTTCACACTTCACCTCTCTCGTTCACCACACTTCACCCTTCTCTCTCATTCACACTTCACCCTCCTCTCTCGTTCACACTTCAGCCTCCTCTTTCGTTCACACTTCACCCTCCTCTCTCGTTCACACTTCATCCTGCTCTCTCGTTCACCACACTTCACCCTCCTATCGGTTCACACTTCACCCTCCTCTCTCGTTCACACTTCACTCTCCTCTCCGTTCTCACTTCACCCTAATCTCTCGTTCACACTTCACCCTACTCTCTCGTTCACACTTCACCCTCCTCTCTCGTTCACCACACTTCACCCTCCTCTCTCCGTTCACACTTCACCTTCCTCTCTTGATCACCAGACATCACCCTCCGCTCTCGTTCACCAGACTTCACCCTCCTCTCTCGTTCACCACACTTCACCCTCCTCTCTCGTTCACACTTCACCCTCCTCTTTCGTTCACACTTCACCCTTCTGTCTCATTCACACTTCACTCTCCTTTCCGTTCACACTTCACGCTCCTCTCTCGTTCACCACACTTCACCCTCCTCTCTCATTCACCACACCTCACCCTCCTCTCGTTCACACTTCATCCTCCTCTCTCGTTCATCACACTTCAGCCTCCTCTTTCGTTCACACTTCACCCTCCTCTCTGGTTCACACTTCATCCTGTTCTCTCGTTCACCACACTTCACCCTCCTATCCGTTCACACTTCACCCTCCTCTCTCATTCACACTTCACTCTCCTCTCCATTCTCACTTCACCCTACTCTCTCGTTAACACTTCACCCTCCTCTCTCATTCACACTTCACCCTCCTTCTCGTTCACACTTCACTCTCCTCTCCATTCACACTTCACCCTCCTCTCTCATTCACCACACTTCATCCTCCTCTCTCGTTCACACTTCATCCTCCTCTCTCGTTCACCACACTTCACCCTCCTCCCTCGTTCAGACTTCATTCTCCTCTCTCGTTCGTACATCACTCTCCTCTCCATTCACACTTCACCCTCCTCTCTCATTCACCACACTTCACCCTCCTCTCTCGTTCACACTTCATCCTCCTCTCTCATTCACACTTCATCCTCCTCTCTCGTTCACACTTCACCCTCCTCTTTCGTACACACTTCACCCTCCTCTCTCGTTCACACTTCATCCTGCTCTCTCGTTCACCACACTTCACCCTCCTATCGGTTCACACTTCACCTCCTCTCTCGTTCACACTTCACCCTCCTCTCTCGTTCACACTTCACTCTCCTCTCCTTTCTCACTTCACCCTACTCTCTCGTTCACACTTCACCCTCCTCTCCGTTCACAACTTCATTCTCCTCTCTCGTTCACCACACTTCACCCCTGCTCTCTCGTTCACACTTCACCCTCCTCTCTCGTTCACAACACTTCACCCTCCTCTCTCGTTCACACTTCACTCTCCTCTCTCGTTCACATTTCACCCTCCTCTCTCGTTCACACGTCACCCTCCTCTCTCATTCACACTTCACTCTCCTGTCCGTTCACACTTCACCCTCCTCTCTCGTTCACACTTCACCCTCCTCTCTCATTCACCACACTTCACCCTCTTCTCTCGTTCACACTTCACACTGCTTTTTCATTCACACTTCACCTTCCTCTCTCGTTCACAACACTTCACCCTCCTCTCTCGTTCACACTTCACTCTGCTCTCTCGTTCACCACAATTCACCCTCCCCTTTCATTCACACTTCACCCTCCTCTCTCGTTCACCACACTTCAACATCCTCTCTCGTTCACACTTCACCCTCCTCTCCGTTCACACTTCACTCTCCTCTCTCGTTCACCACACTTCACCCTGCTCTCTTGTTCACACATCACCCTCCTCTCTCCGTTCACACTTCACCCTCCTCTCTCGTTCACCACACTTCACCCTTCTCTCTCGTTCACACTTCACCCTTCTGTCTTGTTCACACTTCACCCTCCTCTCTCGTTCACACTTCACTCTCCTCTCCGTCACGTTCACACTCACCCTCCTCTCTCGTTCACATTTCACCCTCCTCTCTCAGTCACCACACTACACCCTCCTCTCTCATCACCACACTTCTCCCTCCTCTCTCGTTCACACTTCATCCTCCTCTCTCTCGTTCACATTTCACCCTCCGCTCTCGTTCACCAGACTTCACCCTCCTCTGTCGTTCACCAGACTTCACCCTCCTCTCTCGTTCACACATTTCAGCCTCTTCTCTCGTTCACACTTCACCCGACTCTTTCATTCACACTTCACCCTTCTGTCTCATTCACATTTCATCCTCCTCTCTCATTCACCACACTCACCCTCCTCTTTCATTCACACTTCGCCCCTTCTGTCTCGTTCACACTTCACCCTCCTTCTCATTCACACTTCACTCGCCTCTCTCGTTCACCACACTTCACCCTCCTCTCTCGTTCACCACATTTCACCCTCCTCTCTCGTTCACACTTCACCTT